>NW_010392702.1:70248-80298 GCF_000710305.1 Buceros rhinoceros silvestris
GTTTTTTTTTTTTTTTTTTTTTTTTTTGGGTGGGGTGGTGGGGAGAAGGTGAAACTAAGTATTAATTGGTCAGATTAATTTTTAGGTTTTGGGGGTTTTACGTTGGTTGACAAAACAAGCTAATCAAGTAGCAAAGATTAAATAGACTTAAAATTGGCTTAATAACCATGATCATTGCCAGTAATACTACTCTGATTCGTTAAAGTTGAATAAAACTTTAGAGCAGTACATGACACTAAAATTATCTATGTGGACACCTTCTCCAGATGCTTCATTCTGCACTTGCTTCATAGTGCTCTGCAATGCTTCATAGCAAAGAAATGCTTCTGACACACGGTTTTCGGTTTCACCTGACTTTGGATTCAGTAGGCACAGCTGACAACACCTCCAGTCTTTAAACAAAAAAAGAAACCAAAGCTAAGAGTGGTTTTGGGGGTCAAAAGCAGTAGGGCCACTTCAGCAGAGGTAGGTAATGTCAAGCAGAAGCATCAAAAGTGTATTTATTTGTGTTTGTGCTTAACAAACAAAAAGGTCAGAGTTAGAAAACTATGAATTTTGACAGAAACCAGGCCTGTGATTTCTTAGTCCTTGGTCTAATGATACATGGTTGGTTAGGAACCATCATAGTTTCAAAATCTTTGTAAAAGATTGCAGGATTATTGCCAGTTTATAGAAAGGTCTTTTAACAGGTTTCTGGCATTTCCTAGAACATACACTCTCAGTTGCATGGTTTGTTTTTTTGCTTTATGCCTTCAGCCAAACTCTTTCAGCATTCCAGGTATCTGATCATGCAGGTTTATTTGCACTTTACAGAAATAATGAGAAGATAAGAGACTTCAGCCTTGGCCCTCCATCACTTAACTCTCAAACAGGCTAAATCCTGAGAGCAAATTCATTCTGGATACCATGTACTTTCTTCTGGTTCACTGACCATGAAATTCCCATCCTGTCAGGACAAAGATTTGTATTGCTTTCTGTTATGCAGCACATCTACTGAACCAGGCCTGCCACTGCTATCTTAAAATTTTCTTTCTAGCATTAGCACCCTCGTTCTCTTCTCTTGTAAAGTACATTTAGAGATGAGGCTCCATTTAAAGAGGCTAAAACCTCCATGTCTGCCTATTTACCTTCAGAAGATGTCCTGAATTAACTCCCCTGATGCTGCTCTAATAGCAAAAGATGTTCTATGGACCAGGGACACAGCAAGAAGCACAGGTCAGCTCCTTTGATCTCAGTCCCTCAGTAATTGCCTTAATCAAGAGGCAGCAGAATCTTTTCCATCCAAGTAAAAATAATATTGACTTGTTTGTATGAAGTGCAACAGCTGCAGCAGAGGAAACAGCTTTCCCAGCAGTCAGCAGGGTGTTTTCTGTGACTCTCATCAGGGACAGGGGGGAGACAGGCCCAAGAGACAAGTCAGAAGAAGCTCTTCCAATGAAAATTTTCAAACCCCAACATACTTCCGTGAGAAATTTCAATGACAAAAGAAAAAAAAGCCATTGAAAGGCTGTCAGTTGGCATTATTTCTCTCTCTTCTGAACGACAGAATAACTGTGATATACTCCTTAACTCAAACCTTCCCGAAGTCCTTTCATTTCTACAGAAGGTCCCAATGAGTTCAGGTAACACAGACCACACTTTCCTTTTGCTTTAATTTTAAAACAGCTCTCAGGGAAAGAAGCCACTGCTTCCATGAAAGACCTTCACCACTTGCTCTGAATGAAGTGGCCTCTTTGGTTTACACAACAGCTCTCCTGCCTCCAGTTGAATTAACATGACTTGCACACAACGCCTTGAGCAGTTATTACCTTTCTCTACAATTTCATGTGTAGCTTTCAGCTCTTACAGCATTAAAACAAAAACCAGGGAAATCTTAATTTTCCAGAAATGTGGTGTGTCACACTCGAGTGTGACATAATGAGAATACAGCTAAAAGGCGTTTGGGTGTAGCTCTGTTGGCACAGGTACACACGCTGCAGCAAAGTCTTGGTAGTGCAGATGTCCTGGCCTGTCTCCAGAGAGGCGGCCATCGTCTGGGGTTGGGACTGCCCCAGTGTCCCCTGGCACCCCCCAGCTACCCTGCTCCTGGCCATGGTGGTTGGACAGGTCCTGGCTCTTGGTCATTTTGAATGATGCCTTTCCAAGCTGCATGTATAGATGTGACAAAAACTATCGCTTTCTTTCCTGTTTTTGTACTTTGTACAAATTGAGGAACTCACAGTGTCCTTTGATGTGATGAAAATACATGATAAGTGCCAAACATATGAGGTATACGTTTTCTTGAGCATATTTTATGGGTAAGGATTTCAGTTCACAGAACACTAAGGACATATTTTTTAAAAAACAAAATATCACTCACAATCTCTGATTTATAATAATTATAAAAAATGTAATCTATTGTATTGAGCTTTACTTTCCCTATTATAGTTGTCATTTGACAGATTCCAGTTAGCACCCTATTTGTTTTAGAAAAGGGACATAAAGCAGAATGGAGCCATTCTCCCAGTTAATCTGTCCAGTCTAGCTGGTATTAACACTTGGAGTCTACTCCTTTAAGGAAATAAACTGCTGCTTGCAATAAATTGGTCAGTGTTTCTAGAAGGCAGTGTGACTGTTTTCTAATATTACTTTTTCCATAAATCAAGCCTTTCTCTTTCCATATATAGCAATTAACACATTTAGGATGCAAAGCTGTTCAGGGAAGCAGCGTTTCTGTCTAATCAAGCAAAAACTCCTGCTGTCCACTGCTCTGCCTGCCTTCGCTGGGGTGAACCTACTGCAGTGTGCCCCACCAACCCCCTGCATCCTCCTGTACCTTGGAACATATTTCCTGCTTTGAAGTTTGTGGGACACTCTTCGTATGACATTTTCTGGCAGGTTGTAAGAAAACTGAGGTATACTTTGAAAGGCAATGCAAGCCTACAGCTTGTATGTAACCGCAAATCGGAGAGTAAATGGAATAAAGGGTGGACAGAAACCATAAAATTACAAAACTATGGGGGAATGTTAAGTAATTTTTATTACAGAGCAATATAAAGATGTTTTATGCTGTCATCAGGCTGTAGCAGGGCATATGCAGCCTTTATGGGCTGCAAACACTCGGCTATGTCTTCCTAGTGACTGACTTTCATCACTAAATGCAGTGCAAGAAAATAAGTAAGATTTTTTTAGTTCCAGCTTTATGGGTTTTTTCTGTTCATTGGTCTTTTATCTGCAGAAATGGAGCGAGAAAACCTAGTTACGTTTGTGCTCTGCCATTCACTTCTTTTCTCTGTACATTGTTGTTAGGAAGCCTAAGTATCATAATGAAATCTTGAAATTAGAGCAACTGTTTTCATCATCCACCCCACTCAGTTTTCCATCTCTCTGGAGTAGCCAACCATCACATATACAAGAAGCCAAGCCACAGCAAACTGTGTTCAAGTAGCTGACTCCCAAACAGAAATTAATATATTAAAAATACAAAGCTACTTCAAGATTTACTTTAAAATTCCTGAGTTTCTAATAATTAAAAATTCTTAAGAGTAAAAGTGCTTATGCATGGTATCATGTGGTGGGTGTTACATTGGTTACAAAGTATATGTTTATCACCGCATATATTCTTCTGGTAATAATAAATCCATTAGAATATTTTCTCTTAAATAAAAAGAATATGGATAATGGCTTAATACTACTTCAGTTCATTTACCTAAAGCTAGATATATATCTATGGTTTTTCATTTCCATTTCCTTGTGTCAACAACATTACACCGCATGTTTGTTTTGATTTTTTTTTTAAGCTATACCTAGTAGCTACACTGTAAGAAAAAAACTCGTATTCATTCTGCACCTTTCACCTTCTGAAGGGATACAGCTGAACAATAGTTCAGACTGGAAATGTAATATGTCTAGGTGACAGAGCAGGCTTGTAAATGTGCTACAGCCATACAAGGCAGCAAGACCCAGAAAAATACACTCCAGGCTTCAGAAGCTCTTTTGAAAGGATTACGTTACAAAATAAGCTTTTATTTTGTAATCAGATAATGCTTTTATTGTTTAATTTTTTTTGTGTGTGTGTAACCTCTCTTTCATGAAGGATGTTATAGCTACAGAATGACAGTGGCAGATTTATTACCCTTTGCTGAGGCTTTGCTTGTTTCTGCTGTCTAACGTATTTCATATTCTTAAATGAATTGACTTGGGGACTACAGTTCAGTGGAAAACTATGTCATCTACATTGCTGCTTACTACCACACAGAGCTAATACTATATTTCACCACCATACCAGACCACCACCATCAGATTTGCCGATATCAGTTAAGAAAGTAGATGTATTTATCTTCTAAAATTTCTTTTTCTCTGAATGAACAGCCTGGGGTCTGATACAGCTCTTGGCTTCAGCTTTGGGATCTACCTTTTCCTGCATGGAAGTTTCTTCAGAGATGAATTTCTCCTAAAAGGTCTGAACATAAGAAGTCACATCCTGACTTCTGGCTTCTTATTCACATGAAAACTGGAAAGAAGTCCTTCCAACTGTCTTCCAGTTACTATCTTAATATTTACAAATAGCCAGCCGGTCAAGGGAGGTGATTCTCCCCGTCTACACTTCTTTGGTGAGACCTCACCTGGAGTATGCAGTTGTAGAGTCCTCAGCAAAAAAAAGACATGAACCTGTTGGAGAGTGTCCAGAGGAGGACCACAAAAATTATCAGAGGGCTGAAACACCTCTGCTATGAAGCAAGGCTGAGAATGCTGAGGTTGTTCAGCCTGGAGAAGAGAAGGCTCTGGAGAGACCTTATTGTGGCCTTCCAGTTCTTAAAGGAACCCTGCAAGAAAGATGAGGACAGACTTTTTAGCAGGGCCTGTTGCGACAGGACAAGGCATGATGGTTTTAAATAAAAGAGGCCAGATTTAGACTAGATACAAGGAAGAAATTTTTCACAAAGAGGGTAGTGAAACACTGGAACAGGTTGCCCACAGAGGTGGTAGAAGCCCCATCCCTGGAAACACTCAAGGTCAGGTTTAGAACAGGGCTCTGAGCAACCTGATCTAGTTGAAGCTGCCCCTGCTCACTGCAGGGGGGTTGGACTGGATGACCTTTGAGTGTCCCTTCCAATGCAAACCATTCTATGATTCTATGACATAGACATAGACATATACATATCTATGTTAAAAAAAAATATTTAATTTTCAAAATTTATTTATTTTGAGGCTATCTCTGATTTTTAGGTAAGAAAAATCTTCACTGCTTAATTTTAAAACTAAAGTTTTATTAAAAAAGTAATGAATGGAAAGCAGACTGTTCTTCAAATATCTTTCACAAGAAAAGTACTCAGGTTAAAAAGTATAAAAGAGTTTCACTGTGTTGCACAAGTGCTTCACAATGTGGCAAATACTTCTCAAAGTTCTTAGGAGTAGTGTATCTGTTTATTTCCTGTCACTCCATCCCCAGGCAGATGCAGTTGTCCTACAAAACAGAAACCAACTTGGAGGATCCTGTTTGAGACAGAGCAGCACTTTACAGGCCAAGCAGACTCCTCAGCTGGTGCACAGGCTATTCTCACTTCTACTCCCTAAATGCTGAGCTACATTTTTACATGAAGTTCAAAGCTATATTCTGAATTCCCCATGCACTTCACAGCACTATTATTTTAAAATTGTGAAAACCGATGTGTGATAATAGGAGAAAAAGAAAAGTACTTGTACAGATTGTAATATGGAGAAAACAGCAACAGCTGCAACACAGGCTGCCTTGCCAGACTTTGCACATCAGGGTTTGAATAAAGTACACCGTAATAGGGCAAAAAGGCTGGTTATTAACAAGTAACATTACATAATGCTGCTAACTGGTAATATACATTAAAGAGATAGAATATGATATCACACAAAGCAGTTTAAAAAAAGCAAATTGACAAATAATATACTGCCATTGAGAATTATCAGAAATGAATGGTATTTCTATGGTTCCAAGGCTTTTCTCTCTTCTTTGAGCCAGCTACTGGTTTTAATGGTTATTAGGAACACAGTGTCAGTTGTCAAATAATTATTTTGTCTTATATGTCAGAGCCATAAAGAGTATTTTCAGCTTCAGCTGATGGATTATTTTGATCAATTCGGACTTACTAAAGCCTTGTTTTACCTTAAAGCAAAATAAAACAACAAAAATAAGAAAGCAAATTAAGCAAAAAGAAAAATACTTTCACAGTATAGGAGCATTTCACCTCCTTGGAAGACCACAGTTCACAGCTTGCAACTGAAGGAAAAATTTGTAACTGCGTTCAATTAATACAGCCATAAGCGTATGTCTGCTCACCAAGGAAATGTGCTGCACTAGGCAACTAGAGAAACCAAGGACAGCACTCTTGAAATAAGGCATGATTACAGGTTGCAACTGTGGCTGCTAAGAGACGGACACTACCAAAATAAATACAAGAATGAAAGAAAAGCAGAAGTGGATATAACATTTACTCTCAGGTACCAATTTCTGTTCAGTGAGAAAATCCAGAGCCCCTTGCAGATTACAGTAGTTGTCATAGGGTCTTTAAGAGTTCCGGGAAAACTGCTGCCAGTATGGACATCGGGAAAAAAAAATGTACTTCTAATTAATTCATTATCTGACTAGCGCTAAACTGTCTGTTTCAGACAAAATGTAGGCCCCTGTTCAGAGCTGATTGATCCTTGCACTCCACGGGTAGGTCACAGCGAGTCACCAGTCAGGGATTGCAGACTATCTGGAAGGGGATAGTCTAAGCCAGGAAGAAGTACAGAGTTCCCATCAAATTCAGCAGTGGGCACATCTGAACGTAGTGACACATTAGGAATCCCTTTAAAAGCTTTTTTTTTTTCTCTTCCAGAGAAGTTGGCTGATACAGGTTAACTACTAACAAAGTGCTCCCACAGTCTTCACAGAGAAAATCCTCTCTGTCCTTGTTCCCAGTGGGTATACATGTGAGAAAAATGGAATACTGGGAGTTACGGTAATAAATACTCTTGATAATTAAATCAGTAAAAATAGCCTTAAACAAATTTCTCCCTCTTTAGATCCTACCCAGTATGTAAAGTCTACCACTCACACACTCAGCCGTTCACTGTACAGGAGCTTTTGCTTCTTGACAACAAACGCCACAGTTTTCTGACTCTTGCTCTGACTGAATAAAATCTTTCAGATATGTTCTGTTTCAAACTCTTGATGGCTAAGCAGTAACACCAAGGTTAAATTCATAACAATCTTGACACAGAAATGTGGATTACTTAAAATGTAAACACACTAAGATCCATTATCTTAAGATATACGGCTAATTTGTTTACAACATTCTCTGGAATTACGGTTTAAAAGATGTGTTTTAGCAGATAATCTACAGCATACTTTATTCTCCATAATGGTACTCATGGGATTTTTACATTCCATTCGGTTTTCTATTTTATGCTCATGATTTGTGGTTTGCGTATGGGAAAGGGAGTGGTTTGGAGTATAGAGATGGTGGCAGCAATGTCCTAGAATGGCTTTTCTTCAGAAGCATATGCCCTCAGCTTCATCTGCTTTGAAAACCCAGCTGACACTACAGATGTCCCTTAAGTAATGCACAGGTTTAGGTAGATCACTGAACAGCAGCAGTAGGAACCTGGTTTCAGAAAACGACAGGGAGTGAAAGGAAACAAGAATACAAATTTACTTTTTTTTTTTTTTTTTTTTTTGGTACATTTTCTTTTATTGCCACACAGCCCTTCCAGGAAAATTACTTTAAAAGCAATACTGCTCTGGAGCTTCTAGAATGTTACAAATGATTTTTTACTTTTACCTCAGTAACAGAAAAATAAACAATGGTCTAACTGTGAAAGGCAAAATTTAGTTCCTTTTCTGGTTCGCTTCACAAAGTGCATTAGCACCTAGCTGAAGTTGGTGAGATATGTGTCAGTTTGGGCACAAGCACACTTGCCTTTCAAAGACCGCATTGCAAGAAAGGACCTCCTTACAGAGCAGCGCGTTTAAAATCACCCTTGTAACAATGGAGAGAATAAGCAGCAACTACACTTAGGTAACTATACTTAGTACTGGGCCTATCCTTAATAGCGTCAGCAATTTTTTGTTATTCAGTGTTCTTGACCAATTCTCTCTGCTATTGTGACCTCCTATGAGACTGCTTGAAAACGTAATGAGCAGTTATTCACTTTTGAAGAAAAAATAGAGTTCAAATTGATGGCTCTATAAGGTGTTTGTTATTATTCTTAATTTCACAGTTCTAGTGCCAATTCACATGCCTAAATGCTCAAAACGGAGTCTGACAGCTCTCATTTCCTCCACAGCGCAGTACAATGGGAGACGCATTTCTTCAGAAACAATAAGGTCAATTTGGTTTCTTTTCATAGGTGGCCCAAGCATAGTTTCTGCTTAGATTAATATACACTTGTGTGCTGGCTGATCTCATGACTGATTTCTAGTTGTTTTGACAGCTGCAGTGGTAGTATGGGCTGCCACTGAAAGCCACAGGAAAACTTGCTGCTAACTTCAGTGGAAGTCGGAGCAGTAGCTTTACAAGCTGTGTTTAAAAGTTTAGTAAAAAGTCCTTAGAGGTTTCACAGAGCTAAAACATTTCTAAAGCAGGTCTTTTCTCCTTATTCTGAACAGATTTGTAATGTTGCAAAGAAGATGCTTCTTCAACCAATGTGTCACAAAAAAAATCAGCGGACCATCATCCTAGTCTTTGAGATTACTTCAAGTATGGAAATTTGCCCCAGCAGGAGATTTATCAATTGATAATATTTAAATGATATTTGAACACAACATCAATGCAGACTTAAATTCATTTCTAAGGCATCATTAAGAATAACTTTGTAGGTCATTATTTAATATTAATGTTTTAAGAATTATATCCTTATTATGAATAATTCTCAACAATTATTTATTAAATTTTGTTAAAATTAAATTTAATTATTAAATTAATAGGTAGTATTAAAACTAGAGAATGTTTTAACTGCTCACTGTTTTGCAATATCTTTGGTTTTGCTTTGCATAGAAAATGGATGGGGGAAAACATTTAATCAGACAAGTCCCGCACTTCCACCATATTATCCTAGGATACCTTCAGTTATTTCAATTCTTGCTAGCATGAATCACATGCTCTGCTTAGTTCATGTCTCCAGCCACTCCAATTACACTAAAAAGAGTTTCTGAGCTTGAACTACGAAGCTTTCAAATTGAACTCTTACACTGATGAGCAAAGCTTTCCATGCCAACAGCCTTCAAAGCACGGTGTTAAAAGTCATTGTTAGAAAGCCCCATTTTCTCTTCCAGTAATGGCAAATGCAGTGAATATCTTACACGATATCACAAAATAAATATATCTTTTTAAGCAGGAATAATGAACACATCATGCTACATGAGAAAGTAAAAAATGGTTGCGTTCCAATCTGATTAAAAGAAACTGAATTTAGTTCTCACGTTATCATATGATGCAAAAATGATAAGTGAAGGATTTCACTAAAAACTGATGAAGAGCAGAATAATTTATTTCACTACTTTTACTTCAGTTTACAGTGACTGTTCTTCCATTTGCCTAGACTAAATTTGCTACAGTTGTGTTAAGAGGGAAGTAGATCCACAGTTGGAGAGAGAATAGCTATTAATTTACACATTCCTCCACACCTCTGGGGTGGAAACATCCATCAGCCATATCTCATATAAGAAATAAGAGTTGATGTTGTCATGTTTAACTTAGGGTGACTGCGTTTGTCACCACCTGGCACCTTGGCAACATTTTGAGAAAGCACCACCATATTACCACCTATCCTCAAAAAACAAGGCACCCACTAAACCTCAAATCTTATTTTAATTACATATAGCTGAACTACTGAATCAATTGCAGTGGGAAAAAGGCTGTATGTGACAACACCAGCACACTTATCCAGACTGGGTATATGCTTATTTTTATAACAGATAAATACACAATGGGCACTATATTAGTAACGGAGACAATCTACTTTGTAAATCTTTCTCATTAAAGAATCATATTTTTTCATAACTCAGTATTTTCATACTGCTACTGCTAAAAGTATAGTGAAAAACACGAGCCA
>NW_010392702.1:80407-93212 GCF_000710305.1 Buceros rhinoceros silvestris
TTTAGTAATTATTCTATTTAGTAATATTAGTAAATATTTTAGTATTCTAGTACTTTATTACTATTACATTACTATTACTATATACTATACTATTACATTAATATTTACTTACTATGGTAAACACTAACTTCACTTGGACCTACCTTAAATGGCAAGGTTATCTTGTCAATATATTTGCAGGTGACACTATCTGTATATTGTCTGTATTTTAGATAAAGCAACAGAATGAAACTTATGCAAGATGGATTATACTATGAGTATTTCTGTCTGTTTTCTGGAAATTAATGACAAGTTGATAAATCTGAATTTTTGAAGAAAAATATCATTAGTTATTAGAAACCTACAACTGGAAAGCATTAGTTTACAATTAGTTTACAAGTGGATTTCTTGGTGTAAAAAAGTGACTCTAGAATAAAAATGGTAGAGAGTCAAATTCGGACAGAGGTCAGCTAAACACTTTCACTGGAATTTAAACACATGAGCAATGTTTGTTTGCACAATTTTTCAGCGATATCCCAATTGCATATTCGCTTGCAGCAAAGTACAGATGTGACCATTTAACGAGAATAGGGTTCTGCTCCAAATCAATGCCTAATTCCTTTCATAGGAAATACATGCGTTAGAAATACAACTAATATCTACAATGAGATGCCCAGAACTAAACTCAATATTCCAATTATTCTCAAGCGCCTGGTTCTTCTTGGGTTCTTTTGGTTTTTTTCTTCTTATCCTCTGAAATAAATTGGCTAAGATCCTTTTGCCCGTTCTGTTTTTTAACAGTATGAAGAAGTTGTATACACGAACTATAAAACTGTTTTTGTTGCAGTCATAATCAGCATTAATCTTGTTTACTACTCTAATGAAAATCCTAACAATTATTGTAATAAGTAATAATCCTGATAATCTTCTTTTCAGAGCATCAGCTGTACCCAGGGTATTCTGATAATAGTAAACAATGTACTCTATAAAATTTTACTTTTAAGATGTCAATCAATGAAACAGTACAATTTAGTTAATGAACCACTGCTGAAAATACATACTTTTTGTTCTAGACTGAGATTTAAAAGGCAGAAGAAAATGCACTTACAGGACAGCATAAGCTTATATATAAGAATCTACTAAAGGGCAGCTTGTCAAAGGTTGCTTATCTAGATTGTGAAGAAAAGAAATTAAGATTCAGCATAAATATGTGAAGGACTTTATCTGTGTGTATGGGCCACTAAAAACTCTGGATTCTAAAATAAGGTGCTTCGAATATTTGCTCAGGAAAAAAAAAAGATCAGTTCTTTATCTTACAGGCAGGTGGCATTAAATGGAAGTAAAACCAAAGTATCATATTTCCTGTTGGGGTTTTCTGTGTGTGATCCTGTGATCTAGTGTTTTTTACCCCCTGAACTTTATTAGAAAACTTATTATGTAACATTAAACATTATGGCTGGGGAAATGTAAAAGAATAAACATTTTTCAAAGTGCACATGCATTCCTAATTGAGCAGTACTTCTTATGGTATAATTTGATGGGTTAACTGCAGTTGGAAAATTATATAAAGTGAAGTTGGAATCCAGTGAAAATACCACTGGCTGCCATTCACCCCGTTAGCAGGTATCAAGCTGGAATAGCATGGCTGGAGCAGGCTTCAACTGATGTTAGTGAAACCTACATTTGCAATACAGAAAAGAGAAATTTGATTTTGCTCTGATTAACCAAAATGATTCTGCGAGTTAGAAAGGGCAGTCTATGAAAGAGAAGAGTTCTGAGACTTCTACCTTCTCACCCGTTCCCTAGCACTGCTTTCATGCTCTCTGGAGCACAATAAAGCCAAAAAGGACAAAAGAACAAAGTCAAAGTTAAGACAAAACTGATATTCTCCCTTTTCACTTTGCCTTGATACAAATTCTGAAGCTGGCAGTCCTGCTGACCATACGGTGTACACATACTAACAGGTTAGGCCATATTGTAATAATTTAATATTCACTGAAAGATGGTGAGGCACAACCTGACTGCAGTAGGAACTGCTACGAGCCCTGTTGTATCCTGTCGGTCTACAAGGACCAAAGCATTGTTTTTGTCAACCCAGTTAGCAGAAGGGGCAAGCCACAGAGTGAGAGATGCTTCCTAGGAACATCACATTGTTGCCTAGAGACTAATGTCTTTTACTTATTACACTTGATATTAGGGGATTTATGGGCTCATCAGAAGTTTTTCTATTGCTTTTAATGTGCTTCAGACCAGTCCTTAATGAGGAGAGTATACGCCCCAGAAGACAGACTACTCTGATGATATTTTTCCATCATATGCCTCAATTTGTATTATTTGATCCTAGCAGTGCACTCAGCCTTGACTTCTCAAACCTCTGGCTTCCCACTGCTAACTGCCAGAACATCTGAGCAAGCAAACACATTTACAGCCTACAGTAAGAGCTCCTGTTGCTGTACTTGCTGGTTAAGTGCTAAACCAGCACCCATAAAATTATTAATGTTAAATTGAGACCTACAGCCCTGTATAAAATCTTTTCCCAATGATACATAGTATTTGAGGTGCAAAGAATATAATTATCATTGTATAATGTAACCATACAACAACCTAAACCCAAACTGAATGCAGTGAAATTTAGGACATCTACATCACGCATAGGATAATTTTTTTCTAAGTTGTAGAGAGGTAAAGTCACCTTACTATGTTACTGCTTAACAGAGAAAATATCCTTTTCTTATGAGAACTAAAAGTTAATATTCTTAGAAATTGTTTTAAATATGACCTAGAGTTTTCTTTATTTTGTGAAGTGTGAAGGCAGCTGGTCAAAATAGGAAGGCTGAAAGAGAGAAATATGAAAGCATGATTCTGAACACCTACATTCTGATAAAAGTTATATATGTAGCAATTGCTGAATTATACAGAAAGAAGATATTGATATTTCTACTTTAATGATCTAGAGATGTGGAATTCAGCAGAACCAAACCCATCTGAAAGAAATAGTGACCTATCCCACCTAATAAATCATCTCAGTAACGACACAAGACATGGTAGAGCAAAATATTTGCAACAATAGCACTGACACACAAAAAAAGTCTATTTACGTCATTGTAATATCAACAAAGCTGAAGCTCGCTTTTTATTAAGACAACTGTATAGTAAAGGTATATTTAGAACTCCAGGAGCAATATTTCCAACTAATTATCTTGTTACTGAATGCTTATACCTCCAATTTTTCTGCTTTCTTTGTCCACCAAGATAACTGTATAGTATCCACATTGTTACAAAATGCATTCCTTTCACAAATCCACATTTCACCTCATGATTTGTCCTTCCGTCTAAGAACATTTCTCAGAATCTTCCTGGATACAAAGGTGATATATCTGCAGCTGTTACAAAACCAGCAGCCTCGCCAAATCTGTTTGGGGACAAGACTCCTTGTTCCCTTTGGACCTCTTCAGGAGAAACAAACACGTCACACTGCTACAAAATGCTCAATGATACTAATGCAATTTGCTAACAAAAAATGATCAAGGAACATGTTTGCACAGCTTATTAGGACTGGTACTACACAGAGCTGTGAGCCCGCGGAGAGCCAAGTACTCCCTCTCACTGTGCAACTCTAATGAAGGCACTAGACAAGTAACTAGACAAGCTTCGCCAGAGCACCAACTCTTCTTCATTACCATCAACTGGCATGTGATTATTACAGAAAATCTCACCCTTCTTGGAAAGATCTGGGTTTGTTAAAGGTGAAAACCTTCCTTCTTTCCAAACACATGCTTCTGCGCACACACCAAGTTCAGGTTTCTGAATCAAACGCTCCCTCTTAGGACATAGTGGTGCTAAGACGCCTTGTCATCAGGTTTCCGGCACAGTCATGTAATCATATGCTCCCTGAATTACGATGAGATCCCTGTTTTTTCAGCCCACACTGGAGACCATGGTTATGAACAGCTATTCAGTATTTTGTGATGTTCTCACCATGTGGCTCATGCCTGTGCTACAAGAAAACACAGCTCTCCTTCTAGTTTTGCAGTATTATCAACTATCTCTTTTCTGTGCTGCTTATCATGGTAATGTCACAAATATTAATAAAACTATTTTAGAGCATGCTGATGAGTAGATTCCCATTTATGGATGTAAGTGAATTACAGAGAGTAAGGCAGGAAATTTGCATTAACTGAGCCTTCTTACACTAGCCTGTCAATTATTGTTTGCAATCAACCGGCACAAAATGAGCCCACAACTTCATTACGCATCTTGCTCCTACCACAGTAAAAGAGGCACATCTGGCACTTATGTCTGTACTAGTAAATTAAGCAAGCCCTGGAAAGTTGCTGGCACTAAGGGCAGCTGGCACAGAAAGCTTACATCCTCACCACCAAAGCCCTCTCGCCTCCAGCACGGCCCTGGCTGCACGAAAACTGCCTGCTGGGAACGGTCTCTGGACCATTTAACGGCAAACCATGCTGGCGTGCTGCTGGAAAGAGCACTTGCTGGGCAACACCACTCTGGGCCAGGGAAGGTTAGAGCAGTTTGCTAGCATAGGCATTTCTGCCCACTGCCCAGGAAGGCTCCCAGGCACACAACTAGTACAGGTTTCATCAACAAAAATCACTTTCTCGCATTCTTCTTCCTCCTCTTAAAAGCAGAAGGAAGCTTGCTACATAGAAACCAGATCGCTTTGCTTATCATTTTTACTGATGTTTTTCTTACCCAGATCTATGACAATGAAACACTGTGGAAAAGAAATATCCATTGTACAGCATGTCAAGGTAATAATAGTAGATATCAGTGATATTTGAATGGCTTGTCACTTCAACACATTTTATGTTCCGGATAAGAACAATTACTAATGTAAAAATGTAAAATGGATTATTACACTAAGCAGAAGATAAGCCTGAAGTACAAAATACAGATTTATCTATTTCTATTTTCCTTAAAAAAAAAAGAGATTGCATATTGTGTTTGTCATTTGTGTAACAGCTAAATTTATCACTTTGTCAAACTGATGGTCCAAGGGGAAGGCATCTTTTAAAGCAAACAGTAAGATATAAGATTAGAATAGAAAATAACAATTTTTATACACAAGCAAATGTGTGGCCAAAGGATACCAAAACTGTGCAAAGAAGTTTTAAGCAAGTATTTTAAAAACAGTGACCCCATCCCCACCCTGGTTCCTAGGTACAGGTACTCTTGCAAGAAAAGAAAAACATACATTACATTAATCAAGGTATCTCAAATGTGGTTTAATATTGTCTTTTGATTTTAGTAGCAGTTTTTATTTACTTATTACTTATTTTAAGAGTTCCATCCCTTATTTCTTCTTCCTGAATCCCCAAACTTCTAAGTTTGAAGAATCTCTGTTATCATTTGTAACAGCCAACAACTCGTTTATCTAATTGATCCATTTTTGCTATTACCTTACTGAAGCTGGTATTTTTATAACATGATGCATTTCTTTTTGCTGTGAAAAATAGGAGTGCTTCTACTTCATTTCTCATTATTTTGAGAACAGAGATTTGTGCCTAGATACTATGTCTGTCATTGATTTACTCACCAGAACAAGGAAGTATATGAAAAAACATCTTTAAAGTGAAAACATATTAAAATCATGTATTGTTAAAAACAATTAGAAATGTAAAAATTAAAATGTCAAATGCCGATTTTAATATATATTTTCCATAAGTTAATTTTAAACTGTTTTCAAGGTGCTCATTCAAATCCTAAATATGTGCATAACAAGGATAATGTTGGATAAGTTATTTTCAGTATCTTAAAACCCTCACATTAAAGCTAAAAGTAGACTGCTCTGGATAAGCATTTTTGCTTTATTTTAAACGTCAACATCCAAATACTCAACAATTCAAATATCACACAAAATAGAATAAGCCTAACCTAATGCAAGAAAACAAATGAAAATCTTCCTTTACATCAAATAACTCGGGTACAGATTCCCCACTGCTTGCATAAGCTTTTTAGCTTTACAAATCTAGCATAATAAGACGTTATGAGACAAAAAACACTGTTCTGTTCTGTGCGGAAGTACTAAGGTCTATGTGAATTGCAGTGCATTGGAGAAACAAGGTAAACGTTTTGTGTCATTACAGAAACCACAGAGGCAGCACCATTGCAAGCAGCTGCTGAAATAGGTCTACTGGTCCTTCTTGTTCCATTAACTGTCAGGGAGCCAAACCTTGAAAGAGCATCTATGCACACAGAGGTGTTTCTTATGCTGGTTTTATTACCACAGTATGGAATTTACTGTATTAAAATCTAAGTGCGCGTTTATTCTGATTAAAAAATTAAGGAAAATTTCCCTGTTGACTTAGCATTACTTACACAAGCTGTAATATCCCAGGATCTTATAGTGAAAAGACATGGATTATTTCACAAATAAGCTGTATGCTGGTGGTATATAATATATAAATGTTGATGGAAGTTATAAGCATTTTGGAGACAGGTGGAGATACTGTTATCCTTAACAAGTACATGTCTAGCAAAGGCTTATAGAGAGAAATTGTTCTCATAAGCAACCTGCTCAACTGTACAATAGATCTGTATCAAATGCAATCAAAATACATGCATCTCAATTACTGAGTTCATCTAAATAGTTTATAAGTGTAACATAACATAATACAAGACTGTAACTTGGTTACAAGTGGGACATGAGCAAATTTAGACTTAAAATTACAGGAAGATATTTAAATGTCTGAGGACTAGAGTTCTGAAATGGTCGTAAAGGGCAAGAAACCTAAATTGTTTTAGTATGAGTCTCATGAGCTTATAAAAGGGACTATATAAAATAAAGAAGAGAAATTCTGGAGACAAAAAAAGGTAATTTGAGTCTTGTGTATCCAATTTGTGTCATCAAATTAAAAGGAGGCTAGACCATAACATCTTTCGTTATAATGTTTATTGTATGAATCTCATACTGACAGCCAACGATAGCTCCCTCTGGAATTTAGGAAAACATTTAGCTGTCCTGGAAAAAATAGTGTCTCACCAGGAGAAGGAGGATGCTGCTTGGAAGCTGGAGATCAGCCATTTAAGACAAACACTTTTTCTCCTGCCTTCTCCAGCTCTCAGACATGCAGTTGGTGTGTTCATCTCACTCGACCACAGCCAAGTTACTCTGAAAATTTGGGATCAAAACTAGTTTTTTTTTTCACAGGTCAGATTACTGGGACAACCCAGCCTGTTTTCTTTCAGTTGCTTCTTCCCCACTCCCCTCCCCATTAGTATATGTACTAATATCACCCAGGGGTATTGTTCATCGAATGTGCTGTTGCTACACAGAAGAGGATTTGGCAAGTCTCTGCAGCTCATTTCTAGACAGAACATAGAACCCCTTCATGCAGCCTTCTCTATCACAGAAATATGTGTCTGAGCATTATAGATAAAGGCTAGAGGAGAAAAACTTCAGGCCAAGGATGTGTTAGAGCCTGTACAGTTCAGCAATGACACTGTGACAGTAACATATTACCAGTGGAGCTCTCTTTAGTTTTATCATCATATGAATCTGACAAATTATTTTGGCACCATATTAATCAGTAGGAAGAATCAGGTTTAATTGTGCACTGGAAAAAACTTTAAATTGGGATTTGGATTATATCCAACATGAGGTTCTTATTAGTTTTCTGTAGTGTGTACAAACTACGTAGAAGTATACACTCTGCTAAACTGTGTCCCACCACAAATGCTACGTATTAATTCAAATCTGTTTTGAGTAACAATGTTACTCACAGGCCAATGAACTTTTGCCCTTTATTAAACCATTAAGAAGATTTGTCTTTTATCTCCGTAGGAACTATAGAAACTTTTTTCATCTATTGATCTAACGTTATCTACTAAACCAAAGTGTCTGTGTAGTTGGTAGTGCCACATATCTTTAAGAAATTTTAAGCCACTGCCAGGACCTCTCCCTCAGCTGTTCAGGTGAAGGTAAGGAGGGCAATGTACAGGGGCACTGCACCCCTTGTTCAATGCTTCCCTTACTCATCCTCCACTTTCCTACAAGGCTCATTCCTCTGTTTCCATTTCCACACTATCAGGGCACAAAACAGTGACTGGAAATTTCTGGAAATCAGTCTTGTGATGGCTGGGAGTCAGGTCTGCCAAAATACTACATTGAACCCACCAAAACAAACCTGCATTTTCTCTAGGGCAAATTAGGAAAAGTATCTATGCAGAGCACAAGCACAAGGCACTTTAGTGAAAGACACCAGCATTAACTCTGTTGGTGTTAATATTGTGATGTCCTGGGTTCAGCTAGGATAGGGTTAATTTTCACAGCCAAGACACCCAGACCAAACCAGCCAATAGATATTCAATACCATACTGATGTCATGCCCAGTACATAAAAGGAACAGTTAGCCAGAATGCGGAGGTTTTTCAAACCATGATGTGTCACAGTGCAGCGCAACTTGCCTCGGCGCTGTGCGGCGTGGTGGGAGTAAGCAGTGCGTTATATATCACTTGCTGTATTATTGTTTCCTCCCTCTTTGTTTTTTCAAGTAAACTCTCCTTATCATACCCCACTTGGCTTTACCTTTTTTCTCCTTCCTCTGCCCCAACAGGTGTAGAGAGGGGGTGAGTGGCTGTGTGGTGTGTGGTTGCCAGCTGGGTTTAAACCATGACAGGTGATATTAAACTGAACTAGATTTTCACTGGTTGTAAACCTGAGTCCTTCTTGCTCTCTGTGTTTTCCACACACATGATACGGACTATTGCTACAAATAAGTAGCATATCAATATCAAAGGCAAAAACTATCGGAGGACACCTATATGTGGTAAAAAAATTTTTACTCTTTTTACTGAATTTCCAGTAAGAGGGCAACACAGACAAACATTGCTAGAACAGGTGCCTTTCTGCTTTTACCTTATTGAAAACAGAGAATTTTATAACTTTATCATAGTAGCACACAAGAGTTTTTGAATACATGTTTCCCTATAGTCACTACTTCGCCTTTCTCATTCTAGGAGAATTCTGCAATACATGCTGGGCGCTAGCATCTTTGGCCATGAAAATAGGCTTGGTGATGTTGCTCGTTTATGCCACCTAACAGCACCTGAAGGAAGTAATATGATCCTGCAGCATCACACTGCTAGCAAGGGTAGAAGACTAAAAAATCAGACGAGCAAAGCATAAACATTTCTAACAGCATTTGTTGACTTTTTACGGTCATGGACTGTCACCTTTTTGATCCTGGAAAAAAACAGGATGTCAAATTGTTTTTAAGGCTAAATCTTAACGGAAAAATGTAAGTCTATGAGCAGCAAAACTAGTGATGTCCTCAGGTTGTGTCCAATGTCTCACATCTTCTACTCTCCCATTAACACAATATCCTTCTGTGTACTCTAGCTGTGCCTGTAGCAACAAATCAGTGGTCCACAGAAATTATCCAGCTATCAAACTAGGTGGCACAGATTGGATCATGTCAATATAGCAAACCCTACCAAGCAAGGTGGCCAAATCCAAACCTATTGGCAATGCCTTACACTTCTCTGCCCCAACAGGACCCAGTGATTTTTTGGGAGAGGACTCCTTATCATCGCCCTCAGCTATGCCAGGGGCCGTTCCTGCAGTCACAGAGCAAAGACCATCTCATATCAGCATCCAGGACCACAGCCTAGCTCTGTTTAATTTATTAGGATAGATCTAACCTCTGTACTCACTGAGTGCAATAATCCCAGTTCTCCTTCTCTCCCATGTCTTTGCCGTATGTCCATGAATACTAACAGGATGCGCTAATCAGGACCTATTCACCACCACTGGGAGAGCCTACGTTAAGATCCTGTGTCTCTTCATGAAGACCATAATAAATGATTTTTGGTGTGGGATTAGGAGGTGTATTTGTGAGACTTGTATGGACGTGATTAGTCCATACATACTTCAAGTACCATCTGCTTGCATGTCCAGTCATTTATGCAGCATTTAAAAGTCAAAGCTTCATAGCAACTAAAAATATTAATGCTTTGAAGGAGTAATATTTGCCTGAATGGATGTTATCTGCCTTTTCATTCAGTGAATATCTGTATAGAATCTATTATTTGAGAGATATTTGATATGCAAATTGGCTGTCTTCCTTTTTAATTTTTTGTGACCTCTCTGAAAACCTCATGAGGTCCTTAGGATTTTAGAAAAATTCCTCTTGATCCATTTCTCCATCTGTCAGTGTCTTCATGCTTTTAAAAATCAAGCCATGTATGGCTTAGGATTTTAAAGCCTATTTCAAGAAGTGACATTAGCGCTCACATCCCACTGCATTTTGGTGAAATGAAGTGTCCAATTTTCAGGAGAGTTCATGTTCAATTGATTCAGAGAGTTAGCTAGCGTGGCTTATGACAGCATCATAGCACTTGGACTTAGTGTGAATTGGGCACCTAGAGTACTCTATGAATTTTAGACTACAATAAGGATTTTATCTGAACCTGTTGGAGTCCTGAGCCTACAAAGTGCTTACGTTGCTTTGAAAATGAAACTAAGGCTGCAATGATGTTTAGACAATTTTGGAAATGCTGCCCTTTATTCACTTACACACTGTACTTTCATTTCGGATCTCTTTACTGTTGTTTTTTTCCCTTGGGCTCAAAAGCAAAATTTCCACTGAAAACTGTGAGGTATTTCTTTTGAAATCAACACCATAAAAAGCCCACAGAACATAAGTGAGTTGTGAAGATTTCTACAGGATGTGCTGAAAACATCTTTAAGGAAAAAATATCAGTGTCTATATACCGTACTTGCAACAAAACCTTATTGCTTCATTGTTAAATTCTGCCAATAGTTTGCATGAAATTCCATGTAGTTTCTGCACACTACAGCAATCCTCTGAAGTTTAATCCTCTTTATTTAAAATGCTAAAGTGCTGTGTACATGTGGTGATAATCTATACTGACTTAAATGTGTATTAATTGATACAGGACATTTTTGGTAGCAACTCAGTGACCTGCCTCCTGCCTTCATTGCCTATGAGAAGGTTTGATTACTATCAGAATGAATCTTATCTAAAGTAGGAAAATTCTGTGAGTCACAGATGTTACTGAAAACCTATGCGCATATGTAACTAGATAGTTGGGTTTCCTGTAAGACAGTCCGTGACAATTTTTATGTATACAGACCACTCATGATCTTCAACAGACCGTGCACATGATGAGAAGCACAAAAGTCACATAAAGCACTGCAGGACGAAGAGCATGTGGTGCAGAAAATGATAGTGGGGAGATCTGGGATGACTTAGACCATGGACATCAGGTGAAAAAAGAAAGCAAAAAACCAAAAAAATTGTAAAAAAGGCAAACAAAACTGAACTTTGGCTCCTACTGAGAGCCGCATTTGTTAGAAGCGGACTGCTGCACTGTCACCACATTGTTTCATAGTACTAACGGAAACAGGAACTAGAGTGCTGAGAGCACCCAGCTTCCCTTCCTACGCCTGCCTGCTCAATTCCAAAACAACGCTTCCACCACCCCTCCAGCACATTTTCTTATCTCTGCACCCCATCAGTCCCCACCGGCATGGACAGCGTTGCACAGCCCTGCCAGACGTTGTCCTTCCTGCACGCTCTGCTACCGCTGCCATCCCCACAGTGCTGGGAACAGTTTGCACTGGCAGAGGTACAGACAGACAGCAGTCGAGAACAACGTATATTGCCAACCTGAGTGTGACATTTTATTTAACTGACAAGAAAATGCACTGAGATGGCTGTGAGCTTTATCGGTGATGAGATTTGAACTGCCAGCTATGACTATGTTCAAATTTTCTCTTCTCCCGGCATAAGTGTTGATTGGCAACTGCTCAGACTTAACAAACACCATTGGGGTGGCACAGCTGTTCTCAAATGTTAAAAGCTATTGCAGGAAACGGTTTTGCTTTTTCCCTTTTGGTAGTGATACAAAGTATTTCATATGCATACGCAGTCCATTATTTTTTACTTATTAATTTATATATAACAGATTCACCTTCTCTTTCACTTAAACAAAGACATTTAGGATTCTGTAAGTAACAAAAAGAACACAAACACCTCATGAAAGCTAATGTCTTTTGTAGCTCTGGGGACAGATGTAACACTTACTCAGGCTGCCTTATGATCTTAACAAAGCAATGTTAATAAACTCTCTATTAAGAGATATTTTAAAGAAAATTGGAGAATTATTTTGGACCCAGATGACCAGATATATAGAAAGTACTGGGCTAGTAGGATCAAAAAGCTCCCACAAAACCCAATCAAAAACCTCAAAAATTCATATTCATCTTATATTATTTCATGATACACCTGGGGAGCACAGGAAAACCTTGCTTTCTGCACTGATACATGTCCTGAAATCTGTACGCACCTCTGGGAAACTGGCAAGCACCGCAGGTGCGTAAGCAGAGGGCACAAACGAAGTCAGGCTTGATTAGGACCTGGAGGCACATCATTTTGCAACCTGCTTCCCATTGGAGGGCAGCTCTCCCAGCAGGACCCTTCTGCTCCTGCCTGCCTGCCTGCCATGGGCGCAGGGGGGAGTCAAACCCTTCCCTGGAAGGCAGGGGAAAATTTGCAGAGACCGTGCATCATCTGGATGAGTCTGCTGTTTAACATAACGGAGGTGTTGTGAACATTTTCAACATTTACTCATTTTATGTTTACTCCTCTTTACAGCAAGGATGACAGGGTTGTGTTAATACAGCACTCAGCTGGTCTTTTCAAAACCTCAGCTGAAAGAAAATGTCACATGCTCATGTACACAACGCTCAGCTCATCCCAAGACCAACGCCACTGATAGCAATGCAACATGTACAAATTAAGCGTGATCATATCACTTCAAGGTAAATTTAGTCACTCTT
>NW_010392702.1:93289-98702 GCF_000710305.1 Buceros rhinoceros silvestris
CTTTCCACTGACAGATTTTTAATACGGCCTTAGTTCTGTATGATTCAGGTTTTTAGGTATTTTCTACATGGGGTTTCTCTTGACTCATTAGCTAGTAACCTTTGAAAAACTTACACAGATGCAGTCACTTTCATCGCTTCTAATCCATTAACAATGCCTGAATTTAGTACATGATAATCATCTGTTTTCTATGGCACTGAAAAGGCTAATCAGGAGATCCAGTCTGAAAGGAAAAACTGAATTATACTTAAATTACCTCCTAGGGCCTTAATACGTATATCAACAGTGTAATTAAATTATAAGATTATTACTTACAATTTCAGAAGATAAAAATGTCAGTGGGGTAATAAAATTCCTCATTCATTTGACACCCAACTGCAATCTGCAAGCAAGCAATTCAGTGGCATCATGATAACCTTTCATATTTATATATTGATTTTCTAAAATGAGCATATCACATTCACCTTAATTCTGTTAATGGTACTGCTTACAATTCTATAGTGCATATAATTACAGAATAATTTATTTTTTGTAATTAAAGTATCTACAGTTATTTACTATACACATTTTCCACATGCCATCTCAAGCACACTCCTTATATGTACATGCTGGTGAAACAAAAATCTTTTCCCTGCATGTGTTTTTTCTAAAATGTAGATTTTAGCATGCGTTGATGTAATGGGACAAAAGGTCTACCAAGTAGTTTGTAGAACACCATAGATTAAAATAAATCTAACACCATAGATTGCCAATAAATCCTGCATAATTAATCTAATTTTCTTGGATATCAAAAGAAGGAAAGGTCTGTACCTTATTTAAGTTTGTAAATCACTTTATATTTTGTGTTATATGCTATTTTTACAGACACTGAATAGGACCATATTTGTACTTCTAGTGGAAACACAGCAGCCACATTAATAATGCCTTCTGTGTTCGAAGGTTAAATACAGCTACAGAGCAGACATCAAGTAGTATCAAAGTGATGCAAGAACGTGATAATGATCACTCAGATGTACCAAAGGTTCAAGCACGGTATCTGTCAGTGTCCAATGGAAGAAGCCTAGACCATTATATAAGAATAACAAAATACATAACGCATAATGTTATTTTCTTAGAATACTGACCTGGACTTAGCCAGACACAGTGTCTTTGCAGCTGACAGCCTACATTTTTAATTCCATGATTTAGTCCAGTTACTTTTCCAAGCCATCTAAACTGTTAGCATCCACAACAGAGTTCCATGGCTCAGCTCCACTCCAATGATGAAATGCCACCTCTGCTCCAGATGGCTTGGTAGTCCCTGGTTTTATTTCACATCTTCTACTACTTTTAGTCAAACAGACAGAGACTCTTATCCATCTTCACTAAGCCACATCCCACCCTCATACCTTATCCAGATTACAGAAACCTAGTAGACTTTAATATTCCTTAATACATAAGCTTTTGTCATACTTCTTGACCCCCTCTGAATCTTCTCTACTTTCAGAAAATCCTTTGGAAGACTCAGGGTATCAAAACTGTACACAGCATTCACAACACTCGCATATATGTCCAGGTGCATAAAATTTTCTAGTTTTTTATCCTCTTCTTTCTAATAAATCCGAACATTGCATTTGAAGGCATTTTTAATTGATTCTGAACTTTCAGCTCCCCTTTTCACAGAACAGTCTATTTTGACTCCAGTGTCTCATTCCTAGGTGTTAGTTAGCTAACAGCCCATTGCTCAGTGTCTGAAGGAAGGATTGCTTCTTTTTCCCCTGAGCATCACTTCACATCTGAATTTCATCTATCATTCTAATATGTGTCACTCGGTACCATATGATCCTTCTGCAGATCTTCACAATGGTGCTTGTTCAAAATAACATGACATTTACCATTTCTTTATTCATCCCTTTACAAATCACTTATAAGTATTCTGATCACCATACACCTATGTGAGATTACACTGGTGATCCACCTATACTGTAAAAACTGAAAATGCATCCCTGGCCTTTGCTTCCTACTTTTAATGAGTTGCTTTCTTCTGTGGAGAAGTTCCCTTTTCTCCCAGGGTAACCTTGTTTAAGCTTCTGTGGTGAAGGATCCTGTCAAAAGCTGCTGGTATGATCCAAGACCACATCAACCAGTTCTTCAACTGATCATGGGAACCAGTGCGCCAGTGAATTACAGAGCTCAATTGTCCTTTGCAAAGTCATGCTGACTCTGCCACAATATATCACATTAATTCCAAATGCACTAATTTTATTCATTATTACAGTTTGTATACCCATTTGTTTGTACTAATTGCAGATGGCAGGTTTACTCATCTGTGGCATTTTCTCTGGAGTCCTCTGAAAAATAAGTGCCCTGTAAGTCACTTTTCTGTCCTGCAGTACTGGAGCGTTTTTAAGCAAGCGATCTGAGCTCACAGCTTGTAATACAGAATTCAGAATCCTCCCATCCTTCAGAAGATGAAAACAAGTCCATGCTTATCACCAAGCACAGAGACTCTGAACTACTATTCTATCAAATGACAAAAAAAATAATTTAAAAAAAAATCAGCAAACCCCACAGTCAAAGGCCCTGTTTCAGATCTTCCAGCAACAAGATCTTCAGCAAGACACACTCCATGCTAGAGCCTCTAGTCTGAAACAGCACTGGGAGTATAACCAGCAATGGAAGTCATGTATTTTTGCTAGATCTTAACGTGGTTTCCCTGCAAATATCAACACTAACTTGCGTTTTGTATACGCTGCTTCTCACAGCAGGTGCCAACAGCTTTTCTGTCTGGTTTCTGAAATGTCTTCATTTCATCAACCCAGTTCACACTTTCTGCATTACCAGAAATTATTTCCTTTTCTTTATGCCCTATCTCTACCTTCATTTCCTTTCCAAGCCTTTGGCTGCATTTGGTGCATATCTGCTTAAAATTTCCTCTTTGGCTTGCCAAGTACTGTCTTCTTCACCTAGACAGTTTCATTCAGCTGTATATGGTGGTGCAGTATCAATTTCAAAGCAAGAGGCCATCTTCTAAAATGTGTTATTAACAGCACATGACAGAATGAGAAGTATTCTCATTAGTGCACGTACAATTTGATGCGTAAGTAGAGTCAGTGGTAAGCCACCTGCTTCAATGCACAGTTATCTGATCTGCAGATGTTAGTAGAGACTCACAGTAGGGGATTTCCAGAAGCAAACTTCAACCCAGTGGTGCTAACCTCCCTGTTTCTGTTTCTGTCATCACTGCGACAGATTCTTTCACAGGGCCACACAGTGTGGCTCAGTCAGATGGGTTTCCCAGTTTCAAGAAACATAGTGAGAGCTGGGGGCAAATTAAAAAAGGTTTTTGAAAGACAAGAATAACTTGATAATACACTTTAAGATTTCTTACATATGCAAGAAAAAGAAAAATGTCTCCCTCTTTCCAGTCTTGGTGTCTCAGAGAGTCTGCTAAGTGGAGCTGTCTGGTTCAAAAAAAATGCCTCTAACTATTAAATGGAATGCTGTTACAAAACCAAACAGAAAAACCACAGTCAAATACTACAATTAATAAACTTCTAGTAGACCCAATTACAAAGAAATAATGAAAGAATTTTTCCTTAAAACCTGGTGTGAGCAACAACATTCTGGTTCCCATTTCATTGCTCACTGAAAACCTTTGAAATGGTAGACCTGTCCTAAACAGGAGACAGATGCAAAGGGAAAACGCTTACCAACGCATTTACTTGTTAGTAAAACATTTCTGTAAAAAATAAGACTAACTTAATGAAGTCCCTCTTATTAGGATGTTTCACAGGACATACATAGAAAAAGTAATACAGTGAAGCGGAAAATATGGATAATAGTGGCATATTTAATCATGGTTTTCAAAGTAATCAACACACGCAGAAAACAAACTCCACTGATTTTCCTGTTGGTCTATCAAATATAGATAAAATATAGTCTAGACTGTGATTTTCCCAAGAACGGTTGGACAAGGTGATCCTTCAGGTCCCTTCCAACCTGATATTCCATGATCAAAAATTACACTGCGATAGGATTCCTAGAAAACTTCTTGGTCAGAGTTCATTCCATATGTGTATTTCCTTTCTTTAAGAGAGGAAGAGAAAGGAAGCTATGAAGACAACTTAAAAAAACATAAATTAACCACCAGCACTCAAAAGGATAAATAAAATCAAGGTAAGGAAGTACATCTGAGGCATTTGTGCAGGAGCCCAAGACTGTGAACACTAGGAACTGAATGCAGATTTATCAATGCAACACACTTTTTGCCAGATAAAAGCAATTCAAATCATGCTTTTCAAAACATTCAGGATCTGTTAGTTGATTTATTGGGAAGATTTCTTAGGCTCTGAAGCAGAGAAAAGATAGGAGAAAGCAAGACTGTGAGTGAGAGGAGGAAAAAAAAAAGAAAAGAAAGGAGAAAGAAAGAAAGTTAATGACACTCCAGAACAATTCACTGATCAAACATTTGCCCAAGACGATGGAAGGTAACCAGCAACAAGTCTCTGACTGATTCTGTCTCAGGCAAGTACGGTATTTGTATGACTCTTAATCTCAGTCTTGAAATTGCCCTACTCTGCCTAAATAACTCGGCAGGCAGGAGAGAGGCTGACTCTGCAGCCCGCTCATGAAACACCCCCACACCCCATGCATGGGCCTCTCTTGGTCAGACAGGCAGCCACAGACCGGAGCACTTTGTGCCCCACTAGGCTATTGCAGGCTAGAGTCTCCTTCCCATCTCTTACATAAACATGCACTGGCAGAAGTGCTCACCAAGCTACTTTCCATCATTTACCAGCAGTCCTGGCTAACCAGGGAGGTAGCAGCTGACTGAAGGTTAGCAAATATGACACCCATCCCTGCCGGGAAAGCGTGTGGAGAAGATCATCTTGAGTGCCATCGCACGACACATACAGGACAAGCAGGTGATCAGGCCCAGTCATCATGGGCTTATGAAAGGCAGGTCCTGCTTCATTAACCTGATCTCCTTCTGTGAAAAAGTGATCTGCTTAATGGATTAGGGAAGGGCTGTGAATGTTGTCCACTTAGACTTTGACACCCTTTCCCACAGCATTCTCCTGGAGAAACTGACTGCTTATGGCGTGGATCAAAAACTGGCTGGATGGCTGGGCCCAAAGAGTGGTGGTGAATGGATCTCCTGGGTCCAACATGGTGGAACCGGATGCTCTTCTGTTGTCTGGCTTTCTTCTTCCCAGAGAGCTGTGGTTTTTCCGAGCTTCCGGGAAGGAGGACACGCCTCTCCGGAATGAACTCATAAAAGGGGGCGTGTTGAGAGATTCGAGGACATCTTGCTTTCCCCTCTGCTCTATCTACTGTCCTCTCTATCTTGTCCGTGCTGCAGCTCTCTCAAATATGCCGCCCAGGACTCTTGAATCTTATGCCCCGAGACTGGAAACCTTTATTGAGGAGA
>NW_010392703.1:0-6915 GCF_000710305.1 Buceros rhinoceros silvestris
CACACACACACATCTCTCTCGCCCATCGTCGTGCCACTCTGAGCCCGTCTGTCAGGGCAGGAGGTGCCCGGACACCCCAGCGTCTCGCTGGCAGCTGCAGGAGTTTGGATCGTGGTGTCAGGCGTTCGACCGTGGCTCACACCAGAGGAAGGGAGGAGGAGGAGGCGGCGGTCGCGTTTCCGAAGCAAGCACGCTCCGAGGGTGTGCTTGGTAGCCGAGTCCCTGGACGGCTTTGCTGCTGCTGTGATGGAGGTTGCTAAAGCTGCCGGCGCAACCACGGAGGGTTCTGACCCCGGAAGCGCCAGCATGAAGGATCCCGGGACAGTTCTGCTGAAGATGGTGGGTGTGATCGCCCACGTCACTGAAAGCTGAGCCCGTCACACAAACGAGCTTTCTTGCTATTCATCATGAAAGTGGGTTTAGCAGTCGTGTTTCTAGAATGATGCCTATTATTTGAGACACGGTTAATTGACATTATCTGTGCTTACCTACTACTGCAAATCATCATTATATTATTCGGATTATAGACAGAGCTTCTGATCATTTTGGAGCGCCTCTGACCTGCTAACCATCTTTTTTCCTTTGTCTAAGAGAGATCGTGCCTCAGGGTGTGTTTTTCTGACTCTGCAAGCCAAATAAGACCTTGTCCCACGGAATGACACGCAACAGGAACACACTGATGTGCCTGTTGGGCAGTGAATGGGGAAGCACAAAACTGCGTTTTCATGAGCTTTGTTGAAAATATCTGGCATCTAAATGTCATAGAATGAGAAAGACATTTCAATCTTGAATTAATGAGTTGCATCACAAAGCCAGCTCTGAGGCAGGCGCAGATATGAATATAAAACAGCCACGTGTGTCTTACAAAGAACCCGATACCCTGCAAAGTGCTGCGGCGTGAGGATGTTAATAAAAAGCACAGCTTAGTCCAGTTTAACCAGATAGTGAGGCGCGGGAAGACGTCCAGAATGACTTCTCCCTTGTGATAACCAGAGTCCTTAAATGATGGGAGGGGAGCCTGGACGAACGGCACCTCTCTTTAAAAACAATGTCCAGAATCACCGTCAAGGTAAATGAAGAAGGTCCTGCTCTAGCAGTGAGCTGCGCGCCCCGAGCTCTGCTGACGGGCTGCTGGTGTTGGGGCAGCAGGTTAGCGCAGCTACAGCTGGGTGGTGCCTGTATACAGGGTTCATTCTGTGAGCCCACTGCTCTGGAAAAGCCAGTCGAGACCATGGTAGACTGGAAACAACAGTGGTTCATTCAACGCTTCTGGCAATACTTCCAGCTGTATTTCAATGAGTTGTTTTTTTGATAAACAGCTTCCATGCCAAGACCTTTCCAGGTGAAGAGACACATGCTCGGCATTTCCCAGAAGCTGCAGCATCACATTTGGATGCAGAGTTTATGTGATTTCATCTTCAGAAGCTGCTTGGTTTCATTATGATGTTGCTTTGTGCTGTATGTGTTTAGAAAACTTGGCTGCTGTGATGGACCCAACCCATGACCAGGGGTCAGTTCAGGTACAAAACATCCAGAAAAACCAGCTGCGGGGCTCGGAGCTCACTGTGCCAGCTCTTTGTGGTGCAGGCCGAGCAGCAGTGATGACTCGGCGTGCCCTTGGCAGGGGGAACCCTGTCTTCACCAGCAGTACAGGGTAAGGCTGTGGTGCTACGTGTGTAACCAGAACCAACCAGCCTGGCCAGGGGAAGTCACTGGTGGAGACCATCCCTAGATCAGGGCCTTCATGCCTCCATCCAGCACCACCAAGTGGTGACCAGGAGGTATGGCCAAGGGCGTTGAGGGAGGACATCGCTTGCTGGCAGATGATTTGGTTGGTTGAGGTTGGTTGTATTTTCTCTTCACCATCTTCATCAAAAATTGTAAACTACTGTAACAAAAACCAACTAAAAACGGGAAAGCCAGAAAATAAAAAATATGTACGTGGTACTAGAGAGGTGTCTAGTTGTTGAATGTGCCACCAAGGGGATTAGCTTAAATGCCAGGAGGCACACCAGTTGCCTAAAGCCGTGGCTCCTTACCTCACCCAGCCAAGCTCCGAAGTACACACTTAGCTTTGAGCACGTGATTGTATCGGCGAAGTGGCGAGCACTAATTCAGACACACAAAACCACAACATCCCCCACTCCGGAGCTGCTACAAATACTAAGCCAGGCACAACGGTTGCCCTTCTCCTGGGAGGGCCAGGCTAGCGAGGGTGATGCTCGCCGCCCCGTTTCCCCTGTTCTCATGCTGCCTCCCAGTCTGCACGTGACTCAAAGGGAGAAGAGCTTTGGAAGTATGATTTTCAGCAGGTTAGTTCAAGATTTCAACAAATGATTTAGCCCCAATGTTCTGGGTCAGATAATACTCTTTGTCTTTTTGCCTTTTGGGTTTTGTTGGGGTTTGTTTTTTTTTTTTTGTGCAGCTTTAGGAAACAGAAGAACTAATCAGGCTGCAAGTACATTGAGGCAAAAAAAAAAAAAGCTGAAAAAAATTAATAAAAGCTACAGCATTAACAAATGCTGAACCACTGACCTTTGATATGTGAAGCAAATGCTCCGTCCACGAGCCTGTCCACCGTTTCATTACCAGCGAGGGGAACTTACAGGTGCCAAACGAGCTGCGCGCTCGCTCCCATACTGGTGCCTGGCTGTAATAGAACATACTGAAAAAGTTAATAAGGAATTGAGTGCGGGGGCTGCAGAGTTCAAACAAAACCCACTTGCCGGTTCAGGCGGAGGTCTTCATCAAGGTAACTTCCGGTACAAGCTGCGATTTTATGTGTGATTCTCTTTGTTCCCTTTCCTAAGCCTGAAGGACAGCACCCACCAGAGCAGGTGCTCCCACCAAAGAGATGAAGCCCCAAGAGAGGAGGCGCGGAAGGGACTTGCCCTGCCCTGGTCATACCTACTCTTGACAGATCTTCTCTGGTGGTCATTCCCCCAGTGTTTGAAGTCTTTCCGTGGAGGTGGCGTCTCCCATGGACGCACTCCTGGCTTCCACTGAAGCCAGGGTAACTGGAGGGGGGCAGAACTTCTTCGCCTCATGTCCTACATACCACGTGGGCTTCTCTGGTGGGAACCAGCTCTGGCCCGCTGTTAAGAGTGATCATTGTTTCCTCTCTTGGAGATAAAATTATGTTTAAAAAGTACAGCTGGGGGCAGGAAGGGGAGGTGAGGGGCTGATTTTACATAAATAGCACTCTTCAACAACTATTTTTTTCTTAAAACAAGATTTTGTGTGTTCAGAAATGCCTTGGGATCACCAAACCCCCAGATTATATGAATAATTTAACAGTACTGAGTCTTTAATATACATCTCATACACACTGACAAACACGGACTGCTGGTGCCATCAGCGACAGTACAAATTGTAATTAAAAGAGGAGGGAAAAACAGGAAAAAAAACCAGAGGAGATGCTCCAGAAAGCCTTGCTAAGGCCCCAGTGTGTGTGCAGAGCATCCCCGGGCCTTTCTGCTACCCAGACCATATCGTCACAGCCCAGTTTTCATGGTGGGAGGAGGAGATCAGAGGTGGCTCATACTTCCAGAGGGAGACACATGGTATGAGAAAGAACTGTCCAGCCAAGAGGCTTTGACTAAACTGAACAGAAAAAGCAAAAAAACCAGGAGAAAGGCCAGGTAGGGAGGGCGGCTCCACCTGGTTATTCCTCTACGTCAAATACTTCCATGGCTTTGTTCACACACAGAGCTTGAATGGCTTCACCACCAGCGGACGTAGTGCATCTCTCCATGGAGACAGAGATCCCCCAACTGGGCAGTGGCCATGCAGAGCGGATGGATGGCCAAATTAATGAGCAATTACTGCTCTGAGGTAGCCGAGAGCACGAATCAAAGCAAAGGAGCTGGGGTGGGAGGGGAGGGGGCAGCCGTGTCCATCTGCTGACATTTGTGTTTGCTGACTTCGTATGTTCTCCTCGGTGCTCCAGAGAAGCTGCATGTTGTTCCACAAATATCGTGCTCGTTTTCTACAAACAGCAGTCGCACCATGGTTTTAAAGCCCAAGTAGCCTATGTGCATCATGCAATGTCCCCCTGAAAAGAGGCAAAAACATAACAGATGGGAAAAGAGAATAAAGTAATTTTATGACAGCTGTAACAAGCCAAGAAACTACAAAATGGCAGCAGATAGGAAGTAAAATTATAAAGCGTGTGCATTGTTAGCTCTTCTCACCGGCACAGAGCTGGTCGGTGAAGTCAGAAGACAATAACCAAACGTCCCAAACCCGGCGGCCTCTGGTTCCCCCCAGCCGCCGCTTGCTCCCCAGATGCCCCCAGTTTGTGAGGGGTGCAGCGAAGGTGCACAATAACGAGCACCCAAGCACCGCTTGCCCTCGGAGAGCTTCCAAGCATGGAGGAACTGTTCTGCATTTGCTGTTTCCTGCTGCTCGGGGTTGCCGTGCTGACCCCTCTCCCGGTAAATGAAACACCTCTGGCAGTGCAGTGAGTTTGATTAAAACCCAGGAAATAGAGGAGGTAAGGCGTTTTCAATAATGCCTTCGATGGCCCGTAACTCTCCAAAGTCAGAGAAGAGACCAGGTAAGTCAGAGATGTGCGCTCTTGCCCTTGGTTTGCACTGAAATCTGTTTTGGAATGAACCTCAATTGCTTTGCTTAATCTTTCTCTCTCTCTCTCTTTTTTTTTTTTTTATTTTAAACAAAAGCCCTATATGATTTTCTCTTCCAGCCTCTCCTGGGGGTTTGCATTTTCTCTGCTCTTTAGCACTGAATCACAGTATCTTACATTTATATGGTACCCGAAGGATCCCGAAGCATGCAGAAATTATAAGCCACATTTTGCTCTTGGAAGCATGAGCTCAGCTCATACCAGAGTTAATGGGAGGTGAGCGCAAACATCTAACGGGAAGAATTTGCCCTTTCAGACAAAGAGGAATCGTTTCACCCACCGCTGAAGTGCAGCTGCCTGTGAGGCAAAACATGGCAAATGGTTAAAGGTTCAGACCTCGGAGGGGCTGATCTCTATCAGCTCCTGAAGACAACGAGACCTGAGGATAGTCAACAGCAGCAGCGGGGTGCTGAGCCGCATCCCATCTGTCTCGAGGCACTGTCCCATCAATACGCACCTTCCTTGGCTTTTAAAGGGCTCTGAAAATTAACTTTCTTTGTTTCTATTTTAAATCAACTTGGACTTTTCAACTTGAAACTTTTCATTTAGGGGCTCTTTAAGGCCAACGTTTGCAGACCGGGGAGCCTGAATAAAGCGCTTTGGCGCTGGTGCAGAGCCCATCGTGTCGGAGAGCTGGGCTTGCGCTGCTCGCACGTCTGACGGGAGGTATTTCCACATTTAGAAATCACGTTTCCCTTTGTTGTTGTTGTTTTCTTGCTCTAAGGACCTTCAGGTGACACAGGCAGGTGATTGGAGAGGGGCTTTACGTTTCCTTCACCGGCACTAAGCAGAGCTTCAGATGAGGTGGTGGTGGCTCATGGCACATCAAGCCGGCTGACGGCTCAAACGAGTCCGAAGACAGAACAGGGGTTTTAATCCAACATCCGACCCCCCAAAGTGAGCAAAGCAGAAGCTCCCTTCCCGCACCCTTGTTTTCCTGCAGTTTTGCTAGCCATGGCTGGAGTTCCAGCTGCTCTGTCTGAGTTCTTTTTTGGATAACCCACCCCCACGATGCAATCCAGATGCGTAGCCAAGTGCCTTAAACCTCCAAACTGACTAAACCAAATTACATAAAATCTTCTGAGTTTGCAAAATTGAGTTGGGAGTCTCCAGAAAACAGGCGTGCTTAGGGGATTTCCAGCATTTCCTCCTCCTTCTCCTCCTCCTCTTCCTCCTCCTCAGGTTGGCAGTATCTCAGAGCAGCCTCTTCCCGTGGTGTTCTGGCACTCCGGGGCTCCATCCCAGCCAGCAGAATCATTTACAAAGTTGCTCAAGTTTAAAAAATATGGGGGGAAAATGTTACTTGTCTTCCTCAGAGCACAGAAAGCTTCTTTAAAACGTGGGACGAAATGATGGCTTACTAAGCAGACAGGTCCTCCTTTCCCTGACTCTTTGTGTGGTGGTTAAATAAGGAGACTAGTGCTGGAGGCCACGTGCTGCAGGGACCTGCAAGCAAGACCAGAAGGCTTTTTTTCCTTTCCATTTCACTAGTGGATGGACTTTAACCAAAAGCTAAGAGCCATATTGAAGGAAAATTGGGATAAGGAGCCGGGACCAACTGGCCTCTCACTCTTCGTCAGTGTAATTAAAACCCTGAGGGCAAACCTGAGTGCTGGGGGCACCTGAAGAAAGCCCTGAGGTCTCAGTTTGCAGGCTTAGCTGCCCAGTGGCGTTTGCTAGGGCAGTTTGGCACTTCGCTGAACGCAAATGCAGCCCCACGCACACCTGCAGAGCTCTACCTCTCTCCCAGCTCATTGCTTTATTCCAGAACTCAGAATAAGCCTGGAGCGGGTCACCCAGTATATGTTCGAGCTGCACCCGCTCCTTCTGCCCCCCGCTCCTGTGAGCGCAGAACACCCCCCTGTGCTCGCGCAGGGGCGGTTACACGTGAGGGCTCCGAACACCGCGGGTTGAGACTTATCGCAGTGCTGGTAACTAGCCTCAGGATTGCTGCCAAACCAGTGCAAATCCACAGGAACTACTTCAGCTCAAATCCTACGGCCGGGCTGAAGGGCGTGTGCGTGCGCGCACACACACACACATCGCTGCTGTGGCTTGGCAGATGAGCGGCGGCTTGTTAAGTTGCAATAACTCAATCACCCGCTATCATCCCAATCTCTACTCTCTAACGCGGTGGTTTGATTTTTTCAAAGGCTGGGGAGCTCTTGCAGGTCCCACAGGCAGTGATGGGGCTCGCAGGTGCTCCAGCCTTCTGAAGATCAAGGAGCTCTGTACCGATGGCTAAACGCAGCCCTGTGCCTGGGTCGGGG
>NW_010392704.1:0-10077 GCF_000710305.1 Buceros rhinoceros silvestris
ATGAGAAAACATCCCCAGCCCCTTCCTGAGGCGAGTACGTCTGGAATGGTGAGTGAGCCCTGCTTCTTCTGCCCAGGGCAGCAGCAGTCCGTGCTGACCTGCAGTCTGCTCCTTCTCTTCATCGTTAACCCATCGTTAACTGCTCCGCCCAAACACACACATCCTCAGGTTTGGGCTGCAAACTGGCTTTTCCTACCGAAGACCGCAGATGTAATCTGAACACCCCTCCTGAGCCCTGCAGCAGCATCCTGTCCATCGCTCAACCACAAAGATCTGTACAAGGTCACAAGTGGCCTTTGTGGGTTGGGATTTACTGCCTTGCAGTCTTTCATATGCAGCAGGTCTAAAAAAGAGGTTTCTTTCATCGCTCCAGTACCTCAGTCTGGGATCCTGCAATCATGCTGGGCTGCTTCTTGCTTTGCGCCACTCGGTAATTTAGGTTGTACAAGCTATATTCAGTGCCCACCGATTTCCATAGCAATGGCATGTACAAGATGTTCCAGCTGACTGAAGTTGAGGCCACCAGCTGCAATGGCCTCTTCAGGTATTTTTAGTTTTTCTAATAGGTATCATACACACAAGTATCTCGTCATTTAAAATGTGAAGATGGCAAAGTCATGCATTCAAATGTTTGCAAATGCCAAAAATTAATTACTGCTGCCGGCACCTGTATGTTCCAAAGCAGCGGGGAGCGCTTTGTGCTTCTGTAGATTCTAACACGTTCTCAAGTCAAGCAACCAGCTACTTCAAAGTTCACTTTAAGTTACAGCACCCCATCACCTTGGGAGAGTCAGCGACAAAACACAGCTCTGAAAATCCACTCACCCGCCCCGGTCACGCATTTGTCTGTTTACTTCCTCAAGTTTTTCTCAGCATATTCCTCGTGCAGGTGGCTCCTCCAGGTCAGGGCTCCTCTGCTAGAAACCCTGGTTTGAGCACTGCTGGTCCTGCCCGTCGGGGCCTCAGCCACTTCTCTCTTCTCTACAGCAGCAAACCCTTCATGCAACCGGGCTCTGAGCCCCCTGCTCTGGGGGCAGATGTCCCTGCTCCCTGCAGGGGGTGGAACTGGACCAGCCCTAAAGGTCCCTTCCCACCCAAACCAGTCGTGATTCCATGAGTCTAAGTCTTGCCCTATTCCCCAGCTTCTCGACCACCTTCATCCCCAGCCTCTTCACAGCGGTCTCTAGTCCTTCGGCTCAAAAGATCGGGTGTCCTGCTGGGCTTCGACAGAGACCTTACCGTGCTCCTCAGTGTCACAGAACCGGTTAATCTGTGCTCATCACAGAAAATAAAAAACACGACTGTCACTCACACGGAAAAACAAAAGATATTAATCATTTGGTATTCTCACCACACAGCACGTGTGCACATATGACTAAGGCGTGAGGGAGGAGAACCATATGTGCCCAGCTATTTGCGACGCAGACCCAGCGAGGTCTTCCAAATCAGGTCGCCAATGACAAGATCGTCAATACACCACACACGTGGATTCAGGTGCAGTATTTTTACAGTCCCAACGGAGATGAGGATGGATGAGAACCTCTGGGGTGCAATTTATGTAATATGGGTTTTCGTAAGACTGAGGTAACACTGGTTATATTGTGGAAGCACAAACAAAAAGAAGATTTTCTACATTTTATTTCCATTAACTAGCCGGGGAATTTGATCTGAAGAGGAGCTGCTCAACCGCTTTGGATGACCAGGTGTCAGGAAAGGATCAGCAACATTTATTTCCATCTATGTGCAGCTGACAGGTTGCCAGTTTTTTCTAGAAATAGACATTACAGAGGCCAGCTATCTTTTCTTACCTTCCACTTGGATCTCTGCAATCTGCTCTGAACTTAGGAAATATTTGAAAAATTCAGCTAGCACAGAAGCAGGCAATATTTTTGAGGCAAACCATTTGGAAACAGCCATCTGTGCTCGATAATGGTTTGAAATTTTAGAAAAATGCTACTTTTCTCTCCTCACTTTTTGTCAAAAAATTTCTTGAAGTTTTTTTTTCACTAGTTCCCCTCATTTTACCCTTTCTGCAGCGGATTTCTGTTCAGTACTAGCTGTGGGAAAAAGATCGAGCTGCCCAGCCAAATTTGGGACTATGGCCTGCACAGTACTAACTAATCCATTGCTGTTGAACAGAGCCCCTGGCATCCCGTGCTCCTTCACGGCCCATTTTTATCAGCTACCCCATCTCTTCCAATCCCTCCAGAATCGCCCTTTCACTTTTTTCTCACTATTTGCCTCCGAGAGCACCCAAGCAGCCAAGGAGCCAATACCTTGGTACACCTTGCAACCACCAGCAAGAGAGCGCCTTCCCCAAAGACCCGCTTCACTAAAATACCCCATTCTTTCCTTTGTCTGACAGGAACTTGCTGCATATTCGAGAGGTTCCCGAAGGAGGCATCCCTCAGCATTAGGTGATGGCTGTTAATTTGTAGCCATCAGGTATGGTGCTAGCAGTGACTTCTTTACTAAGCAGCAGCCCATTTCCTTTCTTCACACACACCAAACGGTAGATGCTTTTCTGTGCTTTCTTTAAGGCCTTTCAATGGAGCAGTCACTGGTTTCAGTTAAAGCGAACCGAGGACTCACCATTTCTAAGGTGTTTAAGCATTCATCAGATCTAAAGACCTTATGGGGTTACAGGCATACCTGACTAGGTAGAAAAAAAAAAAAGACACATTTACTTCTCTGTATTACACAGAAAAAAATGAAAAGTTCCTTCCATTTATAATTAAAGACATTTAATTATGATTCTTGATTCACAGAACTAAATAAGGATCTAAAGACTAAAAGCACTTACATATTTCATCATCATTTGGTGTTACTGGAAGCCTTTCTTCCCAATGCTCCTATTAAGAACTTCCTTCTACAGATGATTTAAGTAGCAAAAACTTCAAAATATTCAAATAGTAAATACCCGTTTTGGTTCCAAAGGATGATACCATTTCTCTTGTACTACACCATCGGTATTATTTCACTGAACACCACACATACATGGAACATTTTACTGCTCTTCTTCCACTCCCTTCCTCCAAAACATTTAACCAGCCATTAGCAAATCCTGTGTGTAGTCTCAGCTGAAGCTGAGAACGCTGCTAGTTCAAGGCACACACGCTCCCTTCACTGACCTCAATTGAAAGAGGCTAACTTCAAAACCACTGCTGAAAACCCATCTGAAACACTGAGCCGGTGTAACAGATCCTCGAACTAAACCTCCAGGAGAAATGCCTTGAAGATGCACCAGAAAAAAACCACAGAATAAATACAGAACCATTAGGTGTCCCGTTAACTCCCAGACAAGTTCCTGCTTTGCAGACCAGCAGCCCAGGGCAGCTGCTCTCCGATTCAGAGTGTCGCCCAAGCACAAGCCAGCAGCCTGGGAGCATGCAGCAGCACCGCAGTGGGTCACCGATGGACATGGCTGATGTGGCTCTGCTACCAGCCTGGTATCAAACGGCTCCGTCTCGTTACCTGACACTGACTCACTTTGGCAAAAAAGAGGAAAACCTAGCTGCACTGCCTGAAGCCGGGGTCCTTCCCCAAATGCTCAAAGCTCCCAGCTGCATCCCACTACTTCCTGCTGCTGAAAAGGAATCCACTGACCGCAGGACACCCCACTGTTTCCAGACACTAGACCGCAACCAATCATTTCCCCTGAACCCTGAAGCTTGGTAGGACACAGCCTGCTTAGGCCACATATCTGAATTTCAAGACAGTATGAAAATAAATGTTTAGGCTTTCTGTTCCCAGGTACTGGTGCAACAGAGCAGCTGTAAAGACCTTTTTCAGGTGCTGATAGAGTCTGGCCTGTTTTCAGAAAAATTCCCTCTTGTCCCTCGAATGCAGGTGACCCCTTAGCATGTAGAACTTAAACCACTGACCTACCCGAGAGCGGGATGGTAGAAGCAGGTGCGACCTGTTTCTGAATCCAGACAAAATCCACGTGGTCAAAGTGCCTCCAGGGAGTCAGCTTTGCTGGCTGGAGAAATCTATCACTCGCTACCTCTGAGCTCCTTCAAACCTTCGATACAGGCATTTGCTCTACAGTTTGAGTCCTTCACCCTGTAAGCTGTTGTTCAGCGTCTGGACTGTAAGTGGTTTACCTGAGTAGAAAGGTGCCTCTCCATTTCTAGAGCGAGCACCCCCACAGCGCTTCAGCTACGCACAGCACGGCAGGTCTGTACCTTCAGGTACAAACTAGCAAGTCATCCTGCCTCTGGCTTTGACCACATGCCTTCGTTTAAGCCAAATTCGGGACTGCAACAAGGATGCACAGCTAATGCCTCTGGCGTGATCCCGCGCGAGAGCAGCACGACCTTGGAGGCTCGCTGAAGACCGAGCCAGACAGGGTAGACGCTCGCGCCATGTACCCGTCCTGCTGCCCAATATTCCCTGCAAATCACTGTGGTACCCGTTTGCCAATAAATCTGGTTACCTGCCATGATTTTATCTGCAGTATTATCAGCATCCCAAAACCAGTAAGGGTTTGAATATGCACATTTTGCACTGGTTCTGCCACTTCTCAGTCCCATGACTTATCCCCTCATTACATCAATACTCATTTTAAAAAAAGGAGAGTTAATCTTTCTGGAAAAGCTGTTCTCCTCCCTTCTGAGCACGGCTCTGTTTGTTCCTGCCTGACAGAACAGAGTGCATCAAAGAAAAGCAATAACGTATTTTGGCAGCTACGGCTAATAAAGAAGCATCTACCTTAAGACAGTGAGCTAAGACTGAGCTCATTGTGTCCACGCCAAGAAAGCCTGCAGAGAGTCATGCTTCCAGCGAAAGCAAAGCTCTTTCACAAATTTGAGTTTCCAACAAAGCTAAAACTGCACAGAAGGGAAAACGGGCTGCTAAAGAGGTTGTGGAATTGTTTAAACCCAGGTTGGAAACAGCCACTTGGTCACTCCCGATCCACGCCACAATTTCACGCCTGACTGAGAACTGAACCGCAGATTATTGCAGGGGCCTTTACAGTCTACTGCAACCATACGAGATTTTCTCCCTCATGTCTGGCTTATCAGGGCATGAACCATCCCAGGAGAGGGGACTGCCTCAAGTGGCAAGGAGGTGTCTGCTTTGACACAGCCAAAGCCTTCCAGCACAGGCATCATTTCAGAGTCGGCAGCTCAGGATGCTCCCACGGACCTGCAGGTGCTCTCCCTCGAAGCAAAGCTGCAGTTGGAGGGGTGTCCCACATGGTCTGGTTTCCATCTGGGCTTCAAGAGATTTCAGCATTTAAAGTGAGTCTTTCCTGGGGGGTTGATGCTGAAGCTCGTCCAAGCTCTCCTCCCTGCACCCACGTGCGTTACTGCTTTGTAGTCCAAGAACGGAGGGCAACACGCGCCCACCCATCTGCCAGGAGCATCCCCAAGAGCTCCGAGGAAAGCGCAGCGTGGAGGATTCTGCTCTCCATGGATTGTCCTTTGCATCTTTCCAACAAGTATCCCAAACCCTTGAGCCTGCTTTATAGCCAGAACCAATTCATTTCACCTCTCAATTTTTTTTTGCTGCTATTTTTAGAGTGGCACCTCCCTTTCAAAAAAGAAAAAAGTTCAAAATAAGTCAATTCAAAGGCATCTAATATCTTAAACTGCACGACTGCATTTAAGCACGTACTTAAATCAAGCGTCTGCTGCCTAAATAAGCAGAAAAACTGTGTAACTTCACAGACTATCCTGAATTTGATTCAAAAGGAAACAGCACTATTAAAATACTACTCTCAACAACAACATTTTAGAGTCACTGAAGTAGGGATTATCTGAAGGCAGGAAGATTTTTCCTGGAGGATTTCCGACCGTGCCCAGCGCTCTTCCTGGTTGTTCTGAAATCAGCTTGAGTTCTACCTGAAGTGATGAGAAATACATTATTTGCCTACAAAATAGATTTCTCTTGCCAGGTAGAGCTGCAAAGCAGTGACAGCCATTTAGCTAATCATAAATGGTGAATAATTCAGGAAAGTTTAAAATCTGTGTCTTCAACCCCCTGCATTTCATGCAACAATAAATGTCGACTGTATTTAACTGCTACCTGAAAGTCTATGCAACACCTCCTTACAGAGCCGAACACGTGAAGGATGAGACCCACACAGTCCGGTTTCAACTGCAAACAGCCCAAGCCATCAAACCACTCTCCTCATCAGCCCAAGGAGTAAAAAACCCTGCAGTTATTTTAAACTCTGCATGTGGGCACAAGCAATAAGCAGCTGTTAAAGCACTGATGCTCCTACACAACATTTCAAAATGCATTTTCTCCTCGGTGTTATTTTTGGCACACGCTCCTGTTTTGTAAACCTGCTCTCCTCTACCACCTCCGCTATTCTCTTGACCTGGCACTTTTCCTTCTGCTTTGAACATACAGAACAAACCCAGCATCTTCCTGAGGATCAGAGGCGCCCGTGACTGCAGCCACGGCTACGCAAAGCCAGGGTAGCTCAGGTGGAGCCCCTGGGTTTGCCCATAGGAGAGGTGAGAATTTGGTTCAGCCTGGGCCAGCGGAGGGACCGCTCTGACAGGATGTGCATTTGCCTCTTTGTTGGTCCTTTCTATGTCCTGAGGGGACAGGAGCATTAACAGCCCATTCCAAACCCCAAAGTTCACCAGAACATCCCCCTAGGGAACCTGTACCTCAAACCATAAGTGGGCGCTGCTCCATGTGCCTGTTTTCTGAGGCTGAGCTCAGAGCGAGGCAGCAGAGGGTGGTGTAAAAAGCATCCTGAAATGCAAAATAAAGGGTTAAACCCCCCCTCACCATACAATGCACAACTGTCCAGCCACAACTGACACCTGCTTTGTTGGTCCAAGAGTAGACCGAGACTTTTGGGGACACCGAACATCACTACACCTCGCCCATCCAGAACATGCAGAGCCGCAACTTCCTCCCTAGACCGTGCTCCTGTCAGAAGGACCACGTTTCTCCTACAAACCAGTAAAATAATCTCAAAAATGTATTTTACTGTAACAGGGAAAACTTTTATTATTAGGAAACTTTGTGAAATAAAAATTACGTTATTAGAGAACAAAGAGGCTCACTAAGAGGAAGTCTAAATAAAATAAGATACAATTTGCATTTAAAAGAACAACTGTCATTTGCATTTAAAAGAACTAAGATCAACATTTGGTTGTAATGGAACCGTGATCAATCCACTCAGAAAAAACACGCCACTTGAAACAAGTTTCTTTACTAACGAGATTCTTAAAAAAAAAAAATCAATTTTATAAAAAGTGCTTTGCAAGATTTAAATAGAAAAAAGATCAGGCTATTTGCCTTCTTGTACAACTTGATCAGATAGCGTGTAATAGAGGTGACAAAGCCCTTTGAAGTCTCCTCCCAGATGTGAATTCCAGCTAATTTTCTTATGCAAATAAGGGCTAACTAGTTACTTTTTAAACTCCCGTTCTTTTGACTACAAAACCTCTAAACAGATTATTGGTAGCTCTGTGTTGAAGAAGTTTTGAGTGCATTCTCATCTCATTGCCCAGACAGCTGTGCCTAAGCCTCTCGTTAAGGATAAACCACCTCTCACTGAAATGAGAATACACCCCTAAGGGCTTCGGAATTAAACTCCTCTGCGGTTATTCCTCCACATTATTGGACATTTTCATTTCGCAGCCTCTACAACGTCACGGTAAAGACAGTTCCACTACTCACACTCTGCTCTAGAACATGAAAACATTCCAGCCCATACAGCTGATACAGGCGGTGGGTTGGAAGGCCATGGGATGTTTTGGTTGGAAGGGACCTTTAAAGGTCCTCAGGGCTTCTTGTCACAGTGATTTCAAACACAGCTGAAGGCACGTTTTGCCAGACAGAAGACAGGATTCAAGAGGTTCTGTCTGACATAATAAATGGGATGTGTGATAAAAGCCCAGGCTACAGGGAGACAGAACTGGCACAGAAAGCTGGGGTTCAGCTCTTACTAATCCAACGCTTGACGGTGTTTTGCTGCAAGGTCTAGCGTGCCCTAGAAACATGTTATATCTAGATCCTGATCTCCTCGCTCTTTTTTTATCTGAAGTACCTATGTAACCAATTTGTCAGTTTGTGTTTCATTTCCTCTTTACCCACAGAGGGAGGATACGCGTCCATCAGCCTTCAGCTACAAGCTCCTAACTCTTCAATCTTTTCCCTTTGCTCATTCTCTACTCAATTAGAAACCAATTAACTGGCCAAGGAATTGAAACATGCCTGAAATCAAGACCTGACATCATTTTTTTTGTCCTCTGACCATAATAACAGGTAAATAAATACTACATGGCAGTGGCATGCGGGTGACATGAAAGAGAGCAAACTGTTTTCTTTGCTCTGCAAACCCACCAGCTTCTGAGGCTAAAAGGAAGAGTGAAAAGCAAACATTTGTATTGTTTGCTTGGGTTTCTTTTTTTTTTTTCTTTTTTTTTTTTTTTTTAATTCTTCTGAATCTATTTGTGATGGACAAGTCTGTTCAAGGGCTTGTTTTTTTTTTTTTTTTTTTTTTTTTTTTTTTAATTCTTCCCCATAGTTCTGCAGTTCACCTCACTGCTATATCAGTGTTAGGGAGGAATTAGCAGAGCAGCTTTTCCAGACGTTGCTGAGCAACCTACTTTACATCTTTGTCAGAATAACAGAAGTCTTTTAAACCAAATTACTTTAACATTTTCTTATGCTATGATTAATACATCCTGGTTTGAAACCCAAACAAAGAACCAAGTCTGTGAAAATATCACCCAGAATCATTTGACCTTCAATTTAAAACACATTTGCAAAGAATTAATCTGGCCCAGCACATCTATAGGTTGGCACGGACCCTTTGGGTTACGTAGGTCCCAAAGTTGGTTGAGCGGGTCGGTGATCACTTGGGATGGGACGCCGTGCTGAGCACCTCATGGCACGGCCCAAGAATACTCGGCTCTCACTGACATCGGCAGGAAATAAAAGCTCGGTCCACAGGACAGGCCTCCCAAGAGCAAGGTGCTTCAGCTGCCAACGAAACAGTCTCTTTTCAAAGGTCTTCTGGACCACGTGTCGTGTAGCTTGGTTTAGAAAACCTACACTATCAGCACGCAGTAGAATTTCACCAAGGCAATAAAACCCTTCAGCTAAGTCGCTGCTCCCTTCAACCGCCAGGACTTGCTGAGATAGCTTTCAGACAGCCCAGACCCAAGCTAACGGCGAGAAAATATTACCGAGAGGATAATACTCAGCTCCCAATCTGGTTCAGAAGCCGTTATCTGCTGTCAGATTAACATTTTTATTTACAACTCCATAAAAATAGAATGCATATTTATGAAGCGGGAGAACAGAATTTATAGTGTATCGAAATGCCTTTCACGCTATAAACTGTAGTAATTTGGACATTTCACATTTAATCAAACCGACAAAAAAAAAAGTCAATGGGAGCCTTCGTTGCTCTGCAACTGCCTCTTTTTCAGAGCCTTTAATCAAATACTGAACCCACAGACTAAAGCTCCGCACACCAGCAACCCTTCACTGCTCATACCAGGTTACGTTTCACAATCAGGGCAAAATAGAAACACCAAAGTAATACTGAACCGAGTGGCTTCACTTGGCAAAAACTTGTGATTTAGCTGCTCTCCAGAAGCATTCGGCAGCAGGACAAGAAGATGGTGAGAAGCCCTTTTGCACTGCGCCAGCAGCACCGGACTAACGCGAGTCAGAAGGATGCATCGCCCACCTGAACCATCAGAGTTCACACTGTCAGGGTGCTCATTTCATCAACTGCAGAAAAGTGCTCCTTTCCAACAGAAAAATTCCCGCCTTTGGTCTCGGCTCAGAGTTGGGTTTTTTTCTCCTTTTCTAATCTGATTCCCTCCAGCTGCTTTTGAGCAGAAAACTATTTTAAGCAGAAAATTTAAACATACAATGCAAAATATCTCCCAAATTCAAATGAGCTGGCTTCTTGTATCGCATATTATCCCAAAGACTTATTCTGACTGACTCCTGCTGTTCACTGAGGTGTCAAAAATGAGTAGAGAAGAATCCCGAGGCAGGAAGGGAGCTCGCGGCCACCACTGACAGCGATGGACCTGAGCGTCAGCGCCTGTGCGGTCAACGGGCAACAGCAGCTCCTGCTGA
>NW_010392704.1:10156-21158 GCF_000710305.1 Buceros rhinoceros silvestris
TGCTGAAAGGGAAGGGTGCAGCCCTGACTGCTGCATTTCCAGGTAACTGTAAGAAAGTCAAGCAATAAGCACCTCAGTGGCAGTGCTTAAAATTAAGAGTGGTAACTAAAACAAATGGGAAAATGAGGAGAGAAAAACCAGGCGTCGCTTTAACCGCACGAAGCCTGCACTGAAATCCCAGGGGGTGGGAGAAATGTTCAGTAGGGCATAAAAACCTCAGGCAAAAGGAGGCCTCCAACGTATTTTTTTATACTCGAGTCCACAGCATCTAAGTGAGATCTATAGCTCTGCTGCCTGTGGATCCTGAGGAGTACCCATAAATCCCACGTCAAGCTGGCTGAGCACGCGGGATGCAGCCAGGTTCTCCTGGAGCAGACAGGCACCGGGATATAAAGCCCTGTGTGCTACTTCGAAAAGAGAAAGTTAAGACCAAATGTCCTGGGTTCAACATGGAGGAAGCGGATGCTCCCATGTTGTCCAGCTTTCTTCTTCCCAGAGAGCTGTGGTTCTCCCAGGCTTCAGGGAAGAAGGACTACGCCTCCGTGAATGAAGTCATAAAAGGGGGAGTGCGAGAAGACTCGACGCCATTTTGCCAGCTTGCTTCTCCCCCTCTCTGCTCTATGATCATCAAGATAAACTGAAAATGTTATGATTCCATAGGCAGGTTAACGCAGCCATATAATCTGACACAATTCATAGATCCAGAGTGGTTTTAAAAAGTCCTGGAGCTATTGTTAGGTTAGACCTGTCTACTCTCTGAACTTCACAGCACAGAAAGCGCTGAAGGTTCACGCCCTGCATTCGCAGGGTACTTAAACCCTTGGTATGGTGAAATACAGATAAAATCCCTGCAGGAACGCAAACACAGAATCACCTGGAGAGTGAAAGAGGTAAAGAGACCTTTAAGATCACAGAGTCCCCCGTTCCCCCAGCACTGCCAGGTCCCCACTGGCCCCTGTCCCTCAGCACCACCTCGACACAAGGGCTGGGAAACCCCTCCAGGGATGGGGACTCCACCACTGCCCTGGGCAGTCTGTTCCAATGCTTAATGGCCCTCTGCGTACAGAAATTCTTCCTGCTATCTAACCTAGATCTCCCCTGGGGCAACTTAAGGCCATTTCCTCTTGTTCTGTCATTGGTAACACAGGAGAAGGGACCAACCTCCACCTCCCTACAACCTCCTGTCAGGTAGCTGTAAAGAGCGATAAGGTCTCCCCTCAGCCTCCTCTTCTCCAGGCCAAACAACCCCAGGTCCCTCAGTCGCTCTTCACAAGACTTGCTCTCCAGACCCTGCACCAGCTCCGTTGCCCTTCTCTGAACCTGCTCCAGCACCTCAATGTCCTTCGGGGAGTGAGGGACCCAAAACTGGACACAGCACGCAAGGCGTGGCCTCACCAGTGCCCCCAGTACAGGGGGACAATCACTTCCTTCCTCCTGCTGGCCACAATAGTGCTGGTACAAGTCAGGACGCCATTGGCCTTCTTGGTCACACTGCTGGCTCGTGTCCAATCGGCTGTCGACCAGCACCCCCAGGCCCTTTTCACTGGGCAGTTTCCAGCCACTCCTGCCCCAGTCTGGAGTACCACAGGGGGTTGTTCTGTGGTCCAAGTGCAGGACCCAGCACTTGGTCCTACTGAACTTCATACAGTTGACCTCAGCCCATCGAACCAGCTTGTCCAGATCGCTCTCCAGAGCCTCCTGACTTTCAAGCAGATTGACACACCCACACAAACCAAAAGGAGCTACAGAGGAGCCTTTTAACTGAGAGATTGTTAATACCTGTCATTAATGCTGAGGCGTCCAAAGCCTGTGCCGTCAAACGTGTTAGAAGAGTTCTCCAAGGAAAGAAGCCAAAGAAGAAGAAGAAAGGACAGCCAAGAAATACGTCCCCAGCCCCCTGGGGACTCCTACTGGTTTTTCAGAACAGTCTTCGGGTTTGATACCACTCCCAAGTTTGGCCAAACACCCAGCATACAACAGGCCTCTCTCTGCTGTAGCCAGACACGGAGCTGGAACGACTAAACAATTCTTACATCTCCTTGATGCCAAAAAAGTCAATTATTAAGTTATGAGTAGGAACATGACATAACAGCATAAACACCGCTAACACGTATAGCAGATATGAATCAAAACCACTGCTGCCCCCCAAATCAGACATTTCACTGGAATAGGGTTTGAACCCCAGAGGCATAGATGGTTTTGTTTGATGTATTTCATGTTTTAGCAGTATGTTCTTATTTCTACCACTGCATGAATTTGCACAAAGCTAATGTTTCCCACGGGAACCGCCATTCTATTTGTATTTTTCAGTAAATTACTAAAACTGATACTGCCAGGAAGGAAATACATCGTTTACTCTCTAAACGCCTGGAAAAAACAAACAGAAGTGAGAAGACGCAGCATCTTGCATAGCTGTTTTTTAATTTCATCGCATTCGACTGTCTCAAATACTTCTCTCAAATGTCTGCTTCAGTCAGAGGGCTCCGTGCAGAAGTGGATTAAATCCCCTGTAACTGGAGCCACAGCCATCTGCTCCTCAAGGAACGCAAGCGACAAGTGCGATAGCTGGTGGTCTGAAGGACTTTTTTCCTCCATCAGGATCAATGCAACAGAGACAAGATACCTGCAGGCTTTGAGCAAAGCACCCCGGTTAAGCACGTGGGAAGTTGTAGGGAGGTGGGGGTCAATCTCTTCTCCTATGTCGAAAATGACAGGACGAGGGGGAATGGCCTTAAGTTACGCCAGGGGAGGTTCAGGTTGGATATTAGGAAAAAATTCTTTACAGTGAGGGTTATTAAGCATTGGAACGGGTTGCCTAGGGAGGTGGCGGAGTCCCCATCCCTGGAAGTGTTTAAAAATCGTGTGGATCTGGTGTTGAGGGACATGGTGTAGGGACCCTGGCAGTGTGGGGGTAACGGTTGGACTCGATGATCTTTGAGGTCTCTTCCGGCCGGATGATGATTCTGATTCTGTGAAACGTCTGTGGCACGGGGGATGGAGAGCCAAGGGAACGCACATCAGGGCCATCAAATGAAGGAAGTGTTGGCTTTTCAGAGCAGATGTCCACTCCAAAAGATCTCAGCTCCTCCTTCAAAAACACTGGACGCCTGGTGACCATCACCCACTTCTCCACCACTTACTCTCGGAGCGACAAGCAGCACCTTGATTCAAAGAAGGCAAGTGGTGCCAATGATGAAAAAGAAACTGCTCAAAAGCCAGAAAGCTCACAGGAACAGGCTTCCAGCCCGTGTTCACTTTGGCAGCTGAAGCAACCAAGAGATTTCAGGTGACTGATGTATCTGAAAAGCCGGCTGCGACAATGCCAGCACCTTCATTTGGGTGCCCCAGCACACAACACCCTTCCTGCTGGCTGAGAAAACAAGTGAAAAAAACACCTCTTAGGGAAAAACCCCATCAGTGGTGTATTTCCACAATAACCTGCCTCTGGATTATACCCTTGGAGGGCTCTGGGACTGCGTGGGTCAGCTCTAGGGCTGTGACCAAACCACACTTGCCAACTGCTCCCCAAGCAGCATTATTTATGAGAACGGCTGTCTGTGAGGAGAGATGTGACGATGCAGTGCCATGCTGCAGCTCCTGAGGGGAGAGCTTCTAGGGGTGGAACACAGCCTGGAGAGGGATTCAGTCCCGGAATTCTGGGACTGAACCTTATTCATGCATTGCACTACAGCGTTGAATCACCACTGAATTATAGTAAAGCAAGTAAAACATAGAATGTTCACAGTGAAAAAACGTTTTGATAGAGCAGCACTGTAGTCTGGAAGGGGACTGTGCTCAGACTGTAGAGAGGAAGCTCTTTAACAAAGCACAGAAATATTTCTTAAAGCTCAGTGTGGCTATAGATTCAATGGTTTTAGGGGAAAATGCCATGGCATTCAGCCAACCAGAGCTCCTGGTGAAGTAGATGAGTATTTTCTCTGAAGACCACAACATTTGGCCCTTACAAATAGAAAACATTCAAGAATAAACAGTTCGGATTAAGTAAACTCAACAGTAAATTAATCTACACAAACGCCAAAGAGAAAAATACCCCTTTGATTAACTAAAGTTAATATGCTTCTTATAGTCTAATATATGTACACATTTACTTTTAAATAATATATTTACTGTACAAATACCATAGTTCAGTGCTTGTAAAGGCAGATCAAGCCTGTAACAGCTCCTGGCAGAGCCCAGTTCAACTGCCGGTACTTCACTGCAGATCCTGAAGTTCACCATCCATAACTTGGGACTCAGGGATAAAGTGCTGCATAAAACATTTCTGAGTTGGTAAATTCAGAGATGAGATAGAATTCAGGCTTTAAAACCAGTGTTAGTGACCAACTTCAGTTACAGATTTGAAACATCACACCTATGGACAGCGGACTAAACCGGTTTAAAACAGTCTCCTTGTATGCTTTAAAATCATAGAATCATAGAAGTGTTTAGGTTGAAAAAGACCATTAAAATCACCAAGTCCAACCACCATCCCAGCACTGCCAAGCCCACCACCAAACCATGTCACCCGAAAATGAGATGGTTTCTTACATCAGTCCCCAAAAGAGATTCCACTGAAAAACAAAAGGAAGACTCCCACTGCAATCAAAGTAGACAAAAAGTTATGATGTATTTAATCCTAAAATTTAGCGTGGGACATACATGAAGCCTGTGTACTTTTATCACCAAAATACGGTACCTACAGAGAACAACTGGGAGAATACTCGTAGGCATTGAACACCCAGCTGCTTCTCCGTACCAGGTCAGATTCCCCTATCCCACCACTCTGTCTGTCGATCTGCCTTCCCTCAGTCAGTGGTGCTTCCTCTCCAGCACTACCTGCCCTCACTCTGCCCCTTGCAACAGTTCAGCCACGTTGGTCTTTCAGAATACACTTCCTCACAGGCATCAGGGAGATCGGTTTCAAGTTGATCACAATGGTACACGAGTGAATTCCAAAAAACTGGAAAAAGGGCAATTCAGGAAGTGCAGGAAAATCTGGGAAGCCACATGACCTTTCTGAAAGAGCTGTTATACAAAAAAAAAAAAAATAATTAAATCCCACTCTTAAGGATGCTCTTGAGACCGAGAACTAACTCCACAAAATCATTAATACCTGCTGTAGGAACCCATTATCAAAAGCGTTTCTCTAGCAGATTGGAAGGGGCCTCCAGGATCACAAAGGTTTCTCCCCCGTCACCACATCGTATAAGCCCTTCGATAAACTTTGCAATTGTCATCTGAAAACAGCTCTTGGGCTGTTACTCTAAACCCTCTTGTCACTGTTTGTGCTGGTTTCCAGCCCGTAACTACTGGTTATCTGTGTCTATACCAACACCATCCTATGACTCAAAGAGCTGTTCCCTCCCTGGAGGTCAGTTCAGTTCCTTCCACAAAGAGCTGTTTTGTCACCTTAAAAACAGCTCGACGTTTTCAGCCGTGCAAAACACTCTCTTTCTCAACCTTTTCTGTGGCCTCTCTCCAAACGTGAGCCTTCCAGTGGGGGATCAGAGTTTCACGCAGCATTGCAGGTAGAATCAAACCCCTGGCATTTTGCAATAAAATTCACAGGTTTTCCCCATTCCATGTCAGCTGAAGTGTTCTCACCATGGAGGTCAACCTCAGCTTCGCGGCAGTGGTCACTGGAGACTGCGGTGGCACAAGTGGTGAAGGAACAAGGGAGGGGAGGTTTTCAGGGGAGTGAAGATGATGAGCAAGACTAGGCAAGCTGCAAGGTTGGGCAGTCTCTGGGGGAAGCATTACTGGTGGGAACGTAGGGATTTCCTTCCTTGGGAAGAGGAAGGACCGAGCATATGGAGTAAATCCTTGGGGGTAGACAGAGATGGCAGAAGGTTCATCTTCACAGGAGGCACCGGAGCCTACCCACCCCCCTCATCATATCCCCACAGGCATAAACCTTCCCACCCTCCTCCCAAAGCTTCCTCCTTCCTTATCAGCCCACCACCGCATCCCAGCCTCACCGCCCCGCCGTGCCTTCTGCGCTGCTGCTCACAGAACCGGCAGCCCTGGGGTGGGTAACAGGGATGCAGACAGGGCAGGCAGAGCTCTGTACAGGTGCAGCGCAGCAGCACCCACCTCCGCTGCCTGCCGGCTCCTTGGGCAAATACCAGACCTGGCCCACATCTACGGAAATCTCTGCCCTTGCATGTCCTGTGTTACAAGTGGCCCTCATCCGTGTTCGAACCATGATTATACGCCTTCACAGCCATTCTGTACTCAGTTTCCCAGACTCCTCTGGCAAACAATGAACTCCCAACTGTAAACAGAATTTTCCTGAATTACTCCCCAAGCACTTGCGTGGCTGGACACCAAGCTCTTCCCCTTTGCAAAGCTAAACTCCTTCCCATTTCTGCAAATCCAGCCCTCCTCTGAGCTGCAGGTATGGCCAACAACAAAATACCAAACCACAACAGATCTGAAGCCTTATCTTTGACTAACGCCCATTTCCCGCTAGCCAGCGCCGCTCCTTTCACCATGGTCAGCAGCCTCGCCCTGGCCTGATACCTTTTCTATCTCATGGTCCCTCGCTATTCAATTAATAATTTCTCATGCGGCACCATAAGTGCTTTGCCACAGTACATATTAATTATATATCTGACATGTTTTGTTGCTTTAAACAGACTATTTTTTTAAAGGTCGAGTTTGTTTGGCAGATCTGCCTCAAGTCCACGTAAAATTCCATGTGACTTTGGACTTACCTCCGCGTTGTTAATTGTTCTCTCCAGCAATATTTTAATCTAAGTATTAACAGACTTTAAGTCAAAATGAAGGCCTTACAGTTGCACATATTATTTAAGTAAAGGGGAAAAATATCAGCTGACTCCTATAAGGCATCACTCCAACTGACGGACATTGACACACATCTTGTAGGCACTCACATTTCCATCCCCCTCATGCCTCACCTTTGCTCCCACGGTCAGCTACATCATCCTCACTGATAGAAGAAACAGAATGTTAATATACCGTCCAGTCCACACCTCAGTCTCTAGAATGAAAGCCCTGTCTTGTCTTCCCTCTGTTTTTCTCGTTCCTGGGCTTTGTGGTTCCTGTGGCCGAGGAGCTCTTAAAACAGCCCTGACAACATCTACCCAACCCAGGCTTGGAGCAGGTCTCGCTCCATCCTTTAGTGGTTTTCTTTGCCCATTAGCCAAGCAGGAAGGGAACAGACAGACTCCCTGATTCTAAATGATTGCTGGAGAAGGATCGTTTCACCCAGCTACATCAGGAAACCCCTCTTACAGGCTTGGTTTTGTGCCACCAGTTTCAGATGACTCTTCTTCCATGATAAAAGCAATGGTGTTCCTCTCCCTCATAACAAATCCTGAATTTCTCTGTCCAGCAGCTTCCCGGTGTGCTTTCCCCAGTTCTCCTGCATTTTCTCTTTTGAAACTGGAGATCTGAAATGTATTGCTAATACACTTGCACTTCTGCTTAAGCCAAAATGAATCAGCTTATGAACACTCAGTTCAAGGTGATTTCTACAACTTTTTTTCTTCAAACGAAATTAATTTCCCTAGTAATCACAACTTGCCAACTGCAGAGCAAAGTATTTAAGGCTGTCACACTGATAACAGTATTTGTTCCCCGATCTCCACCTCTGAATTTCCGCCAGTGAGTTTTATCTTTGCTCATACACTACAAGCCCCTCCATCCACACCGAATCCTGTCTCTGGAGAATCGAGGTAGGTCTCTATTCACCAGCCCACGCAGTTTCTTTTATAGTCCTTCCCCAAAGGATTTTTTTACCTGTGTTACCCCTTCCTGCAAGTCTACAGAACGGCTAATTAACCGTTTTCTCTCTAAGGAGCTGTCAGTACATTTAATGAAGATACTGCATATCATTGCCATGGGCAAAGAGAAAATTGAGCTATGCACAAGACTACAGCTGTGATACCTAGCAGAATTTGTCATCTTAGTCAGCGCTACGGCTCAGACAATTAAAAGTACTTATTGACATGATGAACCCTATAATAATACCAAAAAGAATTAGAAATGCACTCCAGCAGCCCATAAAATGTTATATCACCTTAAATAAGGAGGGCACGCTTGGCCTCCCAACTTCATTTATCCACATTACAACTGTTTCTCAATATCTCTTTGGTTCCTTCGAAACAAACACAGATCCAAGACCTTGAAGTTGTTTTATTCAGTGCAGCAGCATGTCCATAAACTACTAATATTTTTAAGGGCACATGAATAAAATGCTAATTATCACTCACCCACGTGATACATGTAAGAAAGATCTTTTAACGAGGATTAACCGTAGGGACAAAGAAAATTGTCATATCATTCTTTCCTCCTCCACGACAACTGAAATAACTGCTGGAGCAAATTTTCAAGGCTGCACTGTTTCCCTTAAAAAGAACATAATTTATCTATTGCTACTTGTCAACGCTTCATGAAAATATTCACAAAATAGAGGGAATCAAGATCACAGAACTGTAAAACAAGCAACCGAAAATAACAAAAGCCCAAATAAAAAACTTGAAGTTTCCTCCCCAAAGAGAACCATCAACTATCAAACACAAACAGCAGATTGATGAATATTTTGAAGTTATTCAGAAAAGATAAACAAATAAAAGAGGGTGAGAAATAGACCTAAGCAGGAAAAGGGGATCCAGAAATAAAATTCAGGCCCTTCCACGCTTTAGACATAGCTCCTCTGGATTTTTCTTTTCTATTAAGAATCATTTGTAGGTAGAGATCTCAAAGCAAAAATCTCACCAGGACAATGAAAATTTTTCTTACTTTCCTTCCCTTACCCCACCTACACATTCAATTGGACAGTTACTAAGGAAGTAGTTACTTTTTTCTTAAAAATACTTGTAGATCTGGATGATCAAACCCTTCAGTGAAGTCACTATGGCCAGTCACAAACTACCTCATATACCTGGAGCATAAAATGTATTACATGAAATATCACACTTTAAAACCAAACAAATGATTCGGGTACTGTTCTATTTCCCTCCTCAAAACACTTGCTGTCACAAGATCCACTAATGAGATCAGATCTGCACGACTTCATCTTGTTTAGCTTCTCAGAGGACAATAATAGGCTGCCCTGAACCCGCGCTACATCCAGGCTGGTCACACACATTCCCTCCAGTCCCAGTTGCTGGGTGGTTCACCAAGGTGTCAGGAGTTCAGAACAAACTCCAGGGAAAACTGACTCACTGTTCAAAGAACCTTTCGGGTAGTTCTGACATGGCAGCAACAGCTCAAAACAGCTGCCCTCAAATTCAGAACCTACCTCTGAGAACCTCCGAGCTCCCAGGGAGTCACATCTGGGAGACGGTTTATGGAAGTTTTTGTTTGCAATGCCCAGGCTTGCAGAAAATGAAGCTTCTGCGACACGTGGTGAAGGGAACTTTACATTCACTGTCTGGCCTCTCTGTTCTACTGAGTGACACCGTTTACTCTTCGTTTATGCAGGTTATTCTTCAGCAAGCGTAGGAAAAAAAAAAAAAACTTCTTGGGTCAATACATTTTGATGCACATCTCTCTTAAGGCACCGAGTCCTAAGTGCGTAGTACCCAAAAGGGAGCGGAGATTTCCGGTTCAACAGCTCATAAAGATCTTTGGGGAGCAGTTTCTTTCGCACAAAAACACATCAAGCCAAATTCTGCTAGTGACATGAGGAACGAAGCCAAACTTCACCAACCTTCTCATAATCTGGCCTTTACAGGACTACTGCAGGCTGCGGCTCTACACAGGATTGATCACGAAACCATGTCCCCTAAGACACCACCGCCCCGCGTTCATTAAACAACACGGTTGTAACAGCAGGAAAGAGAGGAGAATCTGAGGTGACCTTGGCTAACCTGTGGGAACCAGAACAGGACAGAAATTCCGTGGGGGGTTGTGCAACAGGCAACTGGCTCCAACAGAAGTGACAGGGGCAAGTCAAATTGTTCTTACACCTCCAAGTCCCAGCCTGCAAGGAGGTCACTGATGACCTACTCCTCTACTAATCAAAGCACTCTATAAGTTTCCTTGTACCTCTTACCTGCAGGACACCTGAGCCGCAGAGATGACTCTGCTAGCCTCCATAGAGAGCCCACGACCACCCTGAGAAGTGCCATTTACAGCTGTGAAAACAGCTGTACAGTGCATGCTATTGTGGCCAGCAAGCGTGTTAGCAAGATGAAATACATTCCAAACACTAGCCTAAATAAGCCAAGAAGGTAAGGTTCAGGAAGCGTAGTTTGGCAATTGAAAAAAAAAATATTCATGATGTGCATTGATCATTAAATATCTGATAATGTAAAAGACAACTCTGCCTTTTGTCCAAGAGCATAAATGCAAACCTGTCACATAATTTACTGGGTTTGGGTTTTTTACTCAGTTATAACTTCGCAGGGTAGGGATAATAACGGGCAGGAGGAATAACGGTTTTCTAGAAGGCACCAGTATCGATCAGTCTTCTCTGCAATCACACAAATATTAACTGAAAACAGATAAACTTCATAGAATTGCAAGTTATCAACGAAAGCAGAGTTTGGTCTCCTTTCTTGCCTTCTCCCGCTCACAAAACGGAGCTGGGCATGGACTTACTAGCTACATTACCCCTGAGCACCACCACAGAAATACATGGCCTTGCACGAAAACTCTGTTTAGTCTGATGAGCCACCATCAGCCCCGAGTACCCAAAGAGAGGTCTGCAGGTGTTGAGACAGCCCGTGTCCACCCGCGGGTGCATTTTCACGTGCACACGGGCAAATCCGCAACATAAACTGAAGTTACAAAATGTAATCTAGGCCACAGTCGACAACACAAATCTACGTTACGGGTCTAAAACGTCATCAGACGCAAACCACATCACCACCACAAAGGTGGTTTCCAGCAGTCAGATGCTTTACGAAGGAAACAGAGCTGTCACGTGTCTGGCGACAGACATTTGTAGAAAAAACCCTGTATTTTCTTGGTGTCATTCTGCCCGCAGCAGATCTAAACCCCAAACCATTCTTCTTCTTGAAGCATTCCT
>NW_010392704.1:21262-28333 GCF_000710305.1 Buceros rhinoceros silvestris
GGGTCTACGGGAACAAATGCAAGATACAGTCGCTGCTAACAGCGGACTGGCTGGGATCCACTGAACTCCAGCAGATCTCCCCATTTCTCATACACTGGTTTTTCTTCCACCCTTGTCATTCTACAGCCACTGCAACGCTGCACGGTAACACACCATTTCCCAACAGTACTTCCACACGCATTTTCCCTGTCTTCTCATCTGTCTAAAAAGGAGCTGAAAATAGGTCAGAATTTCCATGCAGTTGTTTAACATGCAGGAATTTTCACCCCGTATTTTTGCAGACGTCTCCTGTAACTGCACAAGACGCACAGAGGCATTAAATATTCAAAGTTTATTTTGATATAAAATGATCAGTGGTAACTTATTTACAGTCCTGAACCAGATGTGGTTATGAAAGAACAATAGTTTCAATGGAACCATCAATGATCACAGAGGTACTTCATTTGGGTCTGTCTGAAGCCCATGTTAGGGTCTGTCAAATCACATCTGGTTTGTTTTAATTGCTGAAGCTTAAAATCCAGTTATTCTCAGCAAGAGTGCGGTTTAATCCTCTATGAAATAGGTTCATAGCCAAATAATACTGTCAAAATGTGAGGTTATTAATGCAGCATTTTTAACCTCGGGGAAACCAAAGAACACCGATTTCCCTGGGCTGCAGTGTGCCACACCCAGAGCTCGTAAACCCAGGGGTAACCTCCCAGCTCCGCAGAAAACCGGCGGCTGTGGTAAGACACGTAAATAAACGACAGTCACAAAGCTGTCGTTAACTGGACAGGAGTTGGTTCTTCTTTGGAGCATCTACTCCAGTCCTGTCAGCTGCACCTAATAGGCTGTCGGCCACAGGGCAAAACACCCATGTCCCCTCCTGCTCCTCAGGAACGAGAGATGCAAGTGAAGCCCGAACAGGAAGACCTACTTCCACCATCTGAGGGACACGACAGCTCCAAATCGCCAGCAGAGCAGGGGCGTTCGCTCTGACGCTCTGGCCCCAAAGACACGGTACGAATGCAGAGTAACGAGACAAGCGTCACAAACACCCATCAGCACCAAGAGTTCTCCCCACACAACATACGAGAGTCCAGAGCTACGTTCAACTGAGAACAGGGGAAATATTACCTTACAGAGAGCACTAGTGCTATCTCAGATGCCAAAACACAGAGATTGTTTGCTGATGCCATTACACAGTATTTTAATTGGGAACACGATTTCAGGAATGTGGTGATGCTGAAGATTAATAACATTTTATAGCGCAGATGGGAAGGAAGAGAGTTTATTATTAGCTGCGGAATAAACTGTACTCTCTATCAAGCGGCCTCTAAAACGTGAGCAACGTACGTAATTTTGTATAAAAGAATTCCAGTGGAAAAACAGAAGCTAAAAACAACAAAAAACCTGACATTCGGTTTGGGTGGAAACAATCTCTGTGTATCGTTACTCACCCTGGATAAAGAAGCTGATGTCATATTACATCAGATCTCATTACATTAAGGAGCAAAGATCTGATCTCATGAAGTTCACAAATGCTTCTGTCCAACTACTGATGATGATTAAAGCAAGAGGAGAACTTGAAATTCTTTAAACCATTTCAAGCAGATTGCAAGTGCATATTTATTAGGACAAAAATACTGAAAATTAACTAAATAAGGCATTTTAAATGGAAAAAATGAAAAAATTATATCAAGAGATGGAGATACTGCTACACCCTCAGTACAGCGCTCTTCAGAGTAGTATAGTTTTAGCAGGAATTAAAACAAAAAGATCATCCTCCTGCATCAAACCCCTACGACCTGGGAGCTGCAGTGTCACCCCATGGTGGCTGTGTTCACCAAACCCTGCCCCAGCAGTGATCACAGCTCCTGGAAGCAGTTTAGTTCCTTCTTTAGCATTTCAGGTGCTGTCACAGTCTCTCCAATCCCACTTCCCCAAGAAGTGGCAGTACTTCAGAACATTTACCCTCTCTCTAGAGAGGATCCATCCGCTGGACCCTCTCCTGAATCACACACACTGCCCATCACAAGGTCAGGTTTCTCCTAATGGTGTAGAAACACCTGGTGCAGTGTCACCTCCTGGTACCTCATGGATCATACATCGTACCTTTTATGTCTAAAGCAGCATCACCCCTTCTGTCAGGACGTTCACTGGGATGTACAGCTGAGCACATCTGTTGATTTCCCAGGTCATCTTCGTCTTCCTAAGAGTCCTCTCCAAAACAGCCATGCAATCTTTCCCCCAAACCACCCTAATTAATTGCTTTTGTGGTAGGAAGGATCTCAGTCTCTTGGGTTACTGCCACGAAAAGTCCTGCTAACTCCTATTACCAATAACCCAAGAACCTCTGTTCTGCCTGGCTGTGTTCCTCCTCCTGCCTTATCTCTGGATTCAAGGTTTCTGTGAGTAGTCAGCACCATCCACTCCTGAATTACAGACTCTGTAGACAGTCCTTGAAAGCAGCTCCACGTGAGTGGCAGAGATGCTCTGCACAGCACTGGGTCATGCTCTCATCCGTGATAACTCACCAAGGGCTTCTTGGCCAATCTCTCCTACTAACAGTAAATCCACATAAATCCAGCAACTGAATCATAGAATCTCAGACTGGTTTGGGTTGAAGGGACCTTCCAAGCTCAACCAGCCCAAGCCCCTGCAGGGAGCAGGGACATCTGCACCCAGAGCAGGGGGCTCAGAGCCCCAGGGGCCAACCTGACCTGCCATGGGGCCAGCCATGGGGCTGCTCCCACCTCTCGGGGCAGCCTGCGCCAGGCTCTGCCCACCCTCAGCAGCAACAATCTCTCCCTTCTCTCGTCTAACTGTCCCTCTTTTAGTTTAAAACCATGACCTTCATCTCTGCAGCCCCAGCTACTGCCACGGACAGCCTGGATCTTAGATCTGATTCCATCAATCAACTAACTTTGTTCAAATAAAAAATGCGAAACAATCCAAGTTACAAAAAACCTGTGAAAATGCCCGAGTTGTTCAGAGTTCTTGAACTTTTTGAGAAGAGCAGCTGTGACACTTCAGTGCAGATAAGTTTAGAAAGAAGTGTTGCTTAAGTTAAATTCTTAAAAAATATCTCACTATAAAGCTACCACTGATTCTTAAAAATAGGGCAACAGGGTTATCCTGGCTTGACAGCCATGAAAATCATGGAGAGGTGGCAGGAGTGCCCAAGAAACTGTGTGAGAACTCCCCTCTGTACCCCAGGCCCACAGAACATGATCACTCACCTAGGTCACCTCATCTGCAGCTGAGCAAGAGCCTCTCTGGCATCGCTGACTGCTGCTCAGCGGGGCACAACGGCATCAGTGCTAAAAATGAGATACAAATACATCCCGTTTCAAGCACCTTCCATCCTCCCTCGACGCTTCCCGGAAAGCAGGGAAGAGGAGGCAGAGGTGGCATCCACCATCACGCAGGAGAAGGGGAGACAGAAGCAACATGAGTCAAGAGGAGGTGATGGAGCAGTCAGGCCTGGGGAGGCAGATGAGACAAGGCAGGGAGACACGCAGCCGCTGAAGTGTATTTTATTCCAGAACTTGGAGAGGAGCCCAGAAAACTGGAGCCTCAAAACCCTCCTCTGCTGTCAGCTAGTATTTACAAAAGCTAACTGCAAAGCTCTTTGCTCAGCTTTGCAGCTGGACAAGAGAGGGGGACAGTGCTCTGCAGTGACCCATCCCTGCCTAGTCCACGGGGCAGCTTCACACTTCTTGGCACACCTGTAGGGTGCCGTCACACAGGGAAGGAGGAGCGCTTGGTTTAAAAGCGCCGTATTTAACACCATGAAAGCATTCCAAGATTAAACGCCTTGGGGAAAAAAATAATTGAGTGCAGAATGAGTCAAACGTTCAAACACTGCAATGGTCCCTGTACACACAGCAGCATCACTCAGGTCTCCTTTCTTCCACCGTGAAAGAAATCGTCACCTGGGTGCTGCGGGAGGTGGCTTCAGCCCCACGAAGGGTGCGATGCACCGAGAAGGATCCTCTGAGACCGCGAGCTCCCAAACCACAGAATAAAGCTGAACACTGCAGGATCACCGGCAGGGAGACAGATTACATGAACTGGGGGACTCTGAGTTTTAATTGCACACCCCTCTACAACACCCGTTGGTGCAAGGAAATGTTTTTAACCTCCACAAGCCAAAATATGTCCATTTTCCACCGCTGTTCCGTGAAGTTACTGGGTTTCCTGATCCACATTTATTCTGCTAGTAAATCAGGATTTTCCCCACCATTAAGAGGAAAGTGACTGCCTGCAGGTGCAGCCTAGTGAATGTCCAGCTGCAGAACCCTGATGAACCAAACCAAGAGATGGGCACTGACCCAGGGAGAGGACACCCAGCACCAGTTAACCGGCTCAGGGACAATCCGCGTTTCTGCGGCGTTGCAGCCTGCGTCCGCTCAGTGCTGATGGGGACCAAAGCTGACAACGGCATGACATCACCACAACACGTCTGTGATCTTGTGCTGTACGTGGGGAAGGTGACAGCCCATCAGTGTGCAGTTATCATAGATTACTAATGGATTACTAACCGAACATTCAACACTCCAAGGAGAAAAACTTGCCTTGAAAGGCAGCCTGACTTTTCACCTCCAGGCTGTGAGTGACACAGGAAGGAATCTTACCAACTACAAATCCTTGGTGGGAGAAATAGCCACTTAACCTTCCAGCATTTAGCTTCCCAGCCTGTCCCCACACTCTGGGGGTACAATACACAGCAGCTTCGATGGTCTCACGCTCTGCCTCAACCTCTGCTCAGCACCAACTGCAGATCTGACACAAGGCAAAGGCAACGTGCAGGTTTACTGAGCAGGGATTGGGTTTTCCTTTGAAAGAAACCTGGAATAACTGTCTGTAACAGACAAAGTCAAGCCTGAACTGAATTTCAGTTCTCCACAGGCATGCACGCACACACCTGAAGAACCTTTAGTCCCTTCAAAAGTACAATTTCTGTGCACACACAATGGCAAAACCCCCACAACCATCAACCAAATACAAAGGAGGGCAGGTAGAGAGTGAAGTCAGCCTTTCAAACGATTCACGCGGAAAAGCATTTCGGAGGCAATATTCTGAAGTGCCAATAACCCAGCGGGTCTCATTAAAAAAAAAAGATGAAGCGCTGCGCTCTTTGTGCGGATGCACCGCCACCATCCAATGCCTGCTCAAGGCACGGACCGACGTCCCACTCACAGCGAGCATGCTGGACCTCTGCGAGTACCCGACCAGGCGCCTCTGGATTATCCTGGCTATGCTAAACCACGAGATATTAGCTCAGCAATAGAAATCATAGTGCACACGTTAGAGGCCCCTCCAAGCCACGCTGGCTTACGGACACGCTTCTGGTGACACACCTTGCTGAAGATGGTGACATCTGGACCCGCTTCAGTCACAACAACTGCTGCTATCTACTGCAAAGGGTGCTCTGATTTCACCCCAGGTAAAATCACAGAGTATCCCAAGTTGGAAGGGACCCAAGAGGATCACTGAAGAACTACCTAAAACTAAACCATACGACTAAAAGCATCGTCCAGACGCTCCCTGTGATCCATCACGCACAAAAGATCCCACCCTGCCGTTAAAAAACCTTGTAACGGTGTTCGACCTTAAGGGAAACATGACAAAGTTACCGCAAATAAACTGAAATTCAGACTGCTGACAAAATGTAATGGGGAATTAATTACAATTTAGAACTACGAGCAGATTTTAATCTGTCTTGACTTCATCTATCAGATGATAATTATTTAGGGGCTGTGAAGAGTGTTACGATTTGTTTAGCACTGCAATTTTTTATGTTACCGTTTCAAATCACTGCATTATTTTCACTTTTATTACCAGATCTGGTCTGAAAGTGCAGGAAAGGTCTATTTATCACCTCTGAAACAGCAAATTCATTTGGAACGGATATCATAAATGAAAGTCTAAATATTTAAAACTCTAAAAGCATAACTTCAAATTGTTTACTCTTTGTCCTTGTTTATACGTCTTGATTATTTTATGTTATAGAAGTCACCTGAAGCATGTGTTCCCTTGTAACTCAGCTGGCAGAGAAATCCAGAAACTGTCTGCACTGCTTCACCTTGATGTGGTTTGCTGTTGCTCAAAACAATAATTTTGGTGTGTTCTCATTTCGCAGGCTCTGTGCAAGTTCCATACCCTGACCACAGCATCCTCCCGAATACACGCTGACCGTGCGTTCACCGCCACGGGGGTGGCAATACTGCGTTAGTCCACAGAGCGGACAGAGGGCACGTCTCGCCTCTTCCCGCAGCCACAGCGACACAAACGATCTGCCAGCGGTGGTGTCCACGGAGTAAGACACTCCTTCCACACATTCTGCTCTTGCTTCACCCACGGACCACTCCGAGGCGTCACGTCACACACACTAACCCATAAGGTCCTAAAATTCAAATTCATTCCTTAACTGGCTACGGGAACTGTTGTATCTGCTGACCTGAGGGGTTTTGGTGATTTTTATTTTGAGGAGTTTGTTGTTTTTAACTCCTCCGGTTGTTGTATGTTCCACTATCCAAAGGATAAACTTTCACCCTGCTCTTCCTCGGGGCTGAGGCAAAATTTACAAATCTCTACTGCCAGCGGTGGTGTCCACGGAGTAAGACACTCCTTCCACACATTCTGCTCTTGCTTCACCCACGGACCACTCCGAGGCGTCACGTCACACACACTAACCCATAAGGTCCTAAAATTCAAATTCATTCCTTAACTGGCTACGGGAACTGTTGTATCTGCTGACCTGAGGGGTTTTGGTGATTTTTATTTTGAGGAGTTTGTTGTTTTTAACTCCTCCGGTTGTTGTATGTTCCACTATCCAAAGGATAAACTTTCACCCTGCTCTTCCTCGGGGCTGAGGCAAAATTTACAAATCTCTAAATCTGAGCAGCTGGAAGATGGCAATGACAGAACAGAAGGAGGTTTTCACCTGGCTGTACGTCCTTCCACTTACACCTGCTCGACTCTGGCACTCAGTCAAATCCACTCCCACTCCCACCCCACTGAGCTCCCAGTCACAAACGCACTCTTCCACGTTGCCTTCCACCAGGAGAAACTCTCCTGCAAAAA
>NW_010392704.1:28598-33166 GCF_000710305.1 Buceros rhinoceros silvestris
AGATCGGTTATTAGATAAAGCATGACTAATTCCATCCTACTTTCAAAGAGTATTTGACCTAGCAATAAACGCAACAAAACTAATCCTGCTGCTTAAAATACCTCCAAGTAAACTCCAAAAAAATGCTTAACTAAAGAGCCGTCAATACCACGTTTGCCACGCTCTTCTCCAGCACATACACAGACCTTGCTCTTGAGAGACTCCACTGAATTAATGTACTTACTTCAGCTGGTATATTGTAAATATAATAATGGAATCTATTAAGAAGGGACTACATGATTAGGTTCCATAAAATTGCAGGCAACAATCCATGACCAATCTACAAACTCAAAGGCGGAAGCCAAATGAGGTTTTTTCTCTATTTATCTACTTAAACAGACGAGATGTGCAGCACACATACTGATCCATGGACTGAAACATTTTCTTCCTAACACTGTGGCTTCGCTTTTCCTTCCCCAAAGCAGAGAGCAGGCAGCTGACCTGGGGAAAAGTCACCTTACAGAAGAACGAATGGGAAATAGCGACTGAGCGTGTGGGTTACACACGAGTTCCAGCGTCTAACGTCGGGAGGACCCGGAGCGGCTCCAGGATGCCACTGAAATTCCACTGGATCAAGGACCATTCTCTTGACTGCCGAAGTAAACACTGGGTGATGGTTGTTTAAATAGGATGTGCTGAAAGGTTTACTTTTTTATCCCCCCAAAATACATATAAATACATCTTATTCTGTAAAATTTCAAGTGTCTCGGTATTGTAAAGAGGATGCATTCAGCTTTGAGTAATAACTTCCTGCGCAAATGTAAAGCCATTTGTTTGCATCCACTAAAACAGAATGAATCATACCCTTGATCCATAATTGTAGTAATAAATTACTGAGCTCTGCTAGTGGGGGAAAAAGCATTATCATATTAGATTTAATGGTACAGCTCTGTTATAGCCATCTTGTATTTATTTATTCAGCCATACATCCTGGCTTATGAAACAACATCTTGGCTGTTTACCGTCTGTAGAGAGCACACATCTGCCTAGATCAGCCTGGAAAAAAAATATATTTCCTTCACTATGAGCAAGGGGAGTTTACTATAATCAAAGCTACGAGTGAGGTGTAACCCTGCTGCTGGTAGACAGAAATTTTGGACAGTGAATTCAAGGTTCCTCCTCAAGGTCTTCATTGCTTCCACCAGAAAGACAAAAAAAAAAAACCAAAACACCTCTTCAAGGTGTCCCATGTGCCTGAGCAGCTCATCTCCGCTTCTCTTCAGCCTCCTCTCCACCACCAAAGAGCAGGGAGAGTTAACGACAAGAATAAGGAGTTTATAGGGAACTCACGCTCTCACTTTTATGCTCCCTGCGGTTAAGGAAAAAAAATCCCCATTAAAAGATCAGTCCCAGCTTGACCCTCAATTCAAAGCACATGTAAACCTGAGGAGGTGCTCCACAGCCATCAAACAGACTGATAACGGGGGCAGGAGCTGCCACGAGCTGGTGTGCAAGGACAGGTGAGTACAGCAGCAGTTCCTGGTTACACTAGATGTTAAAGCAAAATCAAGGGATACCTCTGAAATCATTTCTGTTCCACAAGAACACAAGGCTCTTGTGTACACACAGCATTGGGGTCAACATCATGTTAATTTTTTTTTAATACAAACCCAGGACACTGTTTCGTTCAGCAGCTGTTCAAACCAAGGTCTACACCAGCCACGAGGACTCTCTATGCCAAGGTCCCGGAGGGTGAAGGAAGCCAGAAAGGCTAAAGTAGAGCTGGCAGACTCAGCAAATAATTAATTAATTATACCACAACTTACTAACTAATGACCCCAGCTCTGTACAAAACAAACAAACAAACAAATTGTAGCTAAACCAAGCAAAAATCCACATCCATTTTATTAATGGGTACCTCTAAATTCGCAATAAAATAAGATAAAATACTGGGCTTTTCTGCAATGGCCTCAGGTTCCAGCTTTGTTTCTCGCATCACAGACGTACCTCGCCCAGAGGTCACCGGAGCTGTACACATTTGTGGGCCTTCCTACACATTGGTTTCTCTCTTTTTAGAGAGGCTGTAGGTCCTTGGGAAAATTGTCTAATTCTTTTTGGTCCTGTAGCAAATGACAGAGAGGCTGAATAGCAAAAAGCAAGTTATAGTTTCTAGAGATGCACAAAGCCTGATAGAAAACTGAGTACTGGATACACAGAACTCAAGTCCCCCATTTTTTTTCTCATTGAATGTGATTTTTTTTTTTCCTTTTAGTTCCAAAAAAACCTGAAATGGGCAGCACAATGAACCTTCAACTTTCTTTCATCTTGTTCTGGGGTGTGCTGTCATGGAGGCACCAGAAATCTAGAATAAAGACAGGGGGTGTAACCCATTTCTGCTGGGTCCTGTACAAACACTGGTCCTGGAGAAATCTCTTAGCAAACATTTTTGTCTTCAGAAGGGCTCTACAAGTGTAACTATCAAGTTCTCATGGAAAAAATCCCTAATGTGGCCCTGACCAGTTGTTGCTCAGCACTAAAACCCTCCTGCAGCTTGTTCCTGGGCAGGCAGCCTGCTCCTGCTGCTCACGGCCAAAATGCCAGTCGGCATCAAGAGCGAAGGGCCAGGACAGGGACTTCACAGCATCCTCATAGTTTGACATGGTCCTGTCAGAACCATGCTCTGGCACGGGGTTTAAGGTAAGAGGCGTGCAAATTATTATTCCTTCTCTCTCTCTGCCCTGATCCTGACTGCTAAAGGCAGCCCTTTCTCTGAAAGCATGTTTTAAACGCAGACAAACAGTAGGTGAAAACTCAACTACAGGGATAAATCACTAAATGGCCTTTTTACTGAGCTCACTAGAATATTTATGATGTGCAAGCGGGCTCACAGGCTTCACGCTGTTGGCTTTGCCCCTTGACTGAGAAATTATTAGTATATGACACAGCAAACAAATTACCCTTTTCATGCATAAACACCTTTGTTTATATATAATTCTGCTATAACAACTCTCCCTGCAACACACAGCATGAGGATCCCCAGCGGGTCAATCTGCATGGTGCTGCAGAGGTGTCGAACAGCACTTGACTACTCCGGGGGTCAGCCCACGCCCCACCACGGATGGGGTGAAGAAACACCACACAGATGTGCAGGTCGGAAAAAAAATACGAGAAGTGGTAGTTTCTCCACACAAACCCCAACTCGCGCCTCTAGCCAAGGTGAAATGAATGCACCTCGACCACCGAGCCACCTCAGCTCTGGAAATGACGTTACGCAGGTACTGCAACAGCTCGACAAAGAATATTGTCTTTGGAGTTGTTTTTATCAACTGATAAAAACCAAACCCGAGTGGAAGAGGGAACCACAGTTTTCCCATGAATAGGTCTGTAATAGTACAGGAGTTAAAAACATTAATATATTTTTGGGAGATAAGAGGAGAGCAGCTGGTTTGATCACCACGCAGTAACCTCTCCTGAAAGCACCATCAGCTACTCTTTTTTTTTTTCTTCTATTTCTCTTTTAAAGAAAAAAAATCCTACATTGGCTTTTTTCCCCATGGAAGAGAGACCCAAATGTGTTAAGGAAAAGGTTTCATCTCCAGATTATAATTCCTCCTGAGTTTATTTTATGATGTGGATATCCACATGTCATTTTTCAAGAAATCCACCTTTTTCACTAAAAGTTACAGTGCTCCCCAAAGAGACCTCACAGCTCTTCTGCAAGCCTTTCACTTCATACAGCGATACACACACCACACTTCCCAATGCACCACTGATGTGGTCATTTTCCCCCCTGTTTATTCTCCTTTGCCATCCCCTTGCCACTACAAAGCTGTATTTTCATATTCATCAGTATTATCTACAAAACCGCACAGCAGGCATCTCCCTGAAAAGAGCAGATGTGTCAGAGGGACCAGCCTGCTGGATGATCTCCTATGGTCTGCTCTTACAAACCGGGGTCTGATAATGGAATTTAGTGATGTTCTAAAAGCCAGTCACAAAAAAAGGAAAACAGACGCCTATGACATCGTGGCGGTCAAACCGATGCAGAGCCCTTGACAGCTTTAAAGGACCAAAGCACACCTGAGCATTACGCCCAGTGAACGAATAGAGAGAAGACACCGAGTGAAGAGAACAGGGAATCTCCATTGAAGCCCTTGTGAAACACTTGCACCAAAGCAGCTCCAGCACCGCGAAACCAGGAACTGCTTTCTCCTACAGTCTGCGAAATGAAGCTCACCCCGTGGGAACGGTCTACTGCAGGGATGGAAAGAAAACGTCTCTCCTAGGGTGGAACCCTCTGCTGGGAGGAGAGGGCAGAGAGCTGGGGGGGTTCAGCCTGCAGCAGAGGAGGCTGCGGGGAGACCTGAGTGCAGCCTGTCAGTGCTGCAAGGGGCTGTGCGAGAGCTGGGGAGGGGCTGTTCAGCGGGGGCTGTGGGGACAGGACAAGGGGTGATGGGTTGCACTGACAGAGAGAGATTCAGACCAGAGAGAAGGAAGAGATTGTTTGTGCTGAGGGTGGTGGGACCCTGGCCCAGGCTGATCCGAGAGGTGGGAGCAGCCCCATCCCTGGCCCCATGGCAGGGCACGGT
>NW_010392704.1:33217-36990 GCF_000710305.1 Buceros rhinoceros silvestris
GGCAGGTCAGGTTGGCCCTTGGGGCTCTGAGCCCCCTGCTCTGGGTGCAGATGTCCCTGCTCCCTGCAGGGGGTGGACTGGGTGAGCGTTAATGGTCCCTTCCAGCCCAAAGCGGTCTCTGATTCTGTGATTCCAAGATCGAACTCCATGTCCACGGAGTGGACAAAGGCGACTGCACATGAATGCACGTGAACAGACACTGTTGAGACCGCTGCCAAAACCAGAAACCTTGATTTCATCTCCATTTCTCTTTAATTTTTTTTCTCCAGTTTTTTTTGACAGAAGAAAAACACGGGCCAGTGAGACACTAATTCTCGATGCTTTCAGAGTTGGGTGCACGCTGCTAGAACTGAAGTTACCATGCTTAAGGTGAAACTGCCAATCATTGTCTCTCCGTGTTATTGACCTCAAATCAGACAGATAATTATCCTGTTCCATCTGCAAAACCAAACAGACACACAGGACGGAAGTGTGTACAAGCACAGAATGAGCAGCAGAAGTCACCCCTGGGAAGGTGGCTGAGAAAGAATGCTCCCTCTCATTTGAAAAAGTAACTTAGCTGCCATCCTGAATTACCTTCAGTGAGGATTTATACCCGGGACATGACATGGGCTTTCAAGCACAATTCTTAATGCAAAATTTTGGGGAACCTTCATCCCCCTATCTTCTCTTTCCCCAAAAGAAAGAAAAACTGAAGGAATATTTGACCGGATCCACCACAGTCCCCACATCAGGCTGTTGAGCAGCTGACACCGTAAGGTGTTGCAAGTCAACTCAAGCTACTGCAACCTACATTTGAAATCAGCTCACAAAGCTTAGAAAAGCACCAAGACAGGAGACATCATACCGGTCACTACTGAGACCTCTGGTTAGGAGCTGATGCTGCACACTTATCACCTGAAGCACTGTGACTGAGCTCCAGAAGTGTTCATTTCCTGCACACAGGTCAAAGGCCATTCCTCAAATCCCTAGTAGGAGACAGCAGAAGATGAAGAACCTCTTCAGTTAGTTAAAGGTGATGGAAAAGTTGTCAAAGGGAGAGGAACACGGGGGATGAGGGACGTTCCTTCAAATGTTACCAATGGAGGGGCAGAGCAGCATGTGGGGGGAGATCTAACAAATGTTAGAGGAAAAGCTTCACAGGCAACTGTTCCAAAACGGTTCTTGTCCAGCAGAAGACACTAAAGATACACATAAAGTCAAGCTCACTTGGCAAGCCAGCCCAGGCATGGACTAGCTGCTGTCGTTAGGGTGTCTCGAGCAGGTTTTCCAATGACACAGGCAACTCTTCCAGAAAGGTAGGAATGCACTGTGTGACTTCACAGCCCTGCAAAGCGTTTCTCTGGACGAGCTGCCAACACAACAAGCTGAAGAAGGCCCAAGTCAGCATTAGCATCTGTCTCCCGATTACAGAGTCGCAAATGACATATTGCTGGGTGACAAAAGACTACTGCTGCCTTGTATTAAGACAGTTGCTCTAGCATTTTGTTTTCAAATTATCCCAAGCTATGTCATAGGGAAAGGCAAAAGCACTGGAAAGATGCCCAGAAAGACCTGGTGCACCAGCAGCCCGAGGGAGCCGTTGAACAGCCATTTGATAGCCTCCCAGGAGATCTCGGCTACAAAAACTGCAGGCAGAAAGGGAAAGGGAAGAGGAAACAGGGTATGTTCCTCCAGGAAAGTTTTGAGTATCTGACTACAGGATCATCTGGAATAAAATGCATTCACTTCACCTTAGCCTGGACAGAGAGATGGCCAGGCAGCCAGTGCTTCACAGAGGAGAGGAAAACGGCCCCAGCCGTTCCCCCAGAAAGTGCTGCTCTGTACCGCTGCTCTGTGAGGAGTCAGGGCAAAGAGATCCTTCTGAGCAGTCATCCCAAAAAATAAAACAAAAAATAAATACAAACCCTGCTCCCTGACTGCTTTTACTGCTCCAGACCCCGGGGACACCGTGGGGAAAACCTCCAAAGAGAGGACAGCCAGAAGAAAGCGAGGGAGAGAAAGGAGATGACCACACTTCCATCTGAAACAGAGCAAGGTTGTATCAGGCCTTACACAGAGCCACGACAGCTCCTCCTATCAAGAACCCGATGGGGAAAACATGTTATTTCCTGAAATCCTTATTTCCTGAAATCCCGTAGTCAGATCGTAGCAGCTCTGAAATACGATGCAAGGGGGAGGGAGGATGGCAGCAGCGAGAGGCTGTGCTCAGCCCATGCAGCATCGCTCTCCAGAGCAGCTCTCTGGAAGCAGGAGACTCCAGAGCGAGCCCATCCCAGCAGGCAAGACATCCACGAGGAGGAAGGTGCCAATGGATGCTGCTGCAAGGAGAGGGGTGGGCAGGCATCTAGTCCTGACCTACAGAGAGGAAGAAAATCCTCTCTCCTGTTACCATGGAGATCCCCTTTCCAGGTTTCTTTGGAAAAGCTTAGTGCACAAGTGCAAAAACTGGCAGAAGAGGAGGACGAGTATCAGTTCTGTGCCCCTAACAGAACCAGCCTGGGGAGACAACCCAAGGAATACCATCACAGTCGGGTTAGAGACTGAGGGCTGAATAAACTGCCTTGAGCTCCAGCTTCTTAAAACAGCAATGCCAGGCTGAGGGCATCGCACCTGGCTGTTACGGCGCGGGTGGAAACTGGAGTGACTGGGTGTTACGAGACCAGAGCAAAAATTACAATACAGACCCATCCCAAATCACGCGGCGGCTCCTTACTATTGGCACAGGTTCACCTTATTGATTAGCCCACTTCAGGAATCAGTCAAGCAGCGCTTTTCGGATTTCCAGCTGCCAGCATCACCAGCCAGGGCTGCACCTTCCCGGGGAGGACAGCAGCGAAGCCCAGCACAAACGGGTCTCACCGATGGGCTGGCAAGTGTTAACCCCACAAGCGAGTCCAGAATGAGCTTCGAATTCAACAAATACATACATAACATAAACAGTTCTGGTGAAGGAAAAAAAAACCAACCAAAACCAAACCACACTTTACTTCAGGGGGAGATATCTACGTGTATCTCCCTCTATATATAAATACATATAATGGAACACTCTTGTACCTTTTATTTTGAACCTACTTGATAACCTCTCTAATAAACAGCGTATTTTGCTCTCATCTGTTTGCACTCATTTACTCTCTCTGATTTTAATCGTTCTGAAAGACACAATACCAGACAAACCAGTATCTTATACGGAAGATAAGGAACTGTGTAGTTACCATTAAAAACGCCTGATTTTCCTGTAATTATCACTATCAGCAGTAAATTAATCTTTAAATTTAGTTCAGTCTTCTGGCTTGGTGAACACCAACCAAATTTACAACATCTTCGAAGAGAGGGGAAACTCCGTAAGTGGGAACACTGGACCCACGGACCACTACAAACTCTGTTGCCTCTTTAAAGGTGTCTTACCATCAAGGGAACACAACCCACCGCCACACGATGCCCACACGCACACCTACCTTTTATTTCGGAGTGGGCTGGAAGGTTAACCGACCACTCTCTGTTTTAATTGCTAACTTCACCTGCTGTCCACTACATCTCTCACCGCTGCTGCTGCTGCTGCTCTTTCCCCCTTTTGGCGGCTTTAACAGGGTATCTACACATCTCTGACGGGGGCAGAACACGACGTGACTGGAAGGGGATTATCCCAAACCAACCCTGTGCGACACCCGGTGCTCCCTGTGCCTATTAATCACCCCAGAGATCTACTCCAAGATCAGACAAAGCATCAACCTCCTCCAGTACCCAACGTTGGTGCAAGTTTCCCGCTTGGC
>NW_010392705.1:0-2389 GCF_000710305.1 Buceros rhinoceros silvestris
TCTTTCTTTTCTTTCTTTTTTTTTTTTTAACTGTACCAGGGCCTGAACTTGCTTTCCTGCATTTTTTAGGGAATGTCATTTCTTGATTTTATTTGCAGTATTATGTGGAAGCAATGGATGCATTCTTAGGATATAGTGGCTCTTGGCAAGAGATCAAAACTTTTATTTTGAACTCTCTACTTGACAGTCTTTAGATACTTGCCTCCTATCTGACAACCGGCAAGGTTTCCATGGATTTTTCATTCTGTCTCTCAAAACCATAAGCAAGCTATACTCTGGTGAAATGAGAAGAGAGCAGTGGGGATGCTCAAAGAAATTATAAGGCTTGCTTTCTCCAGGTGGCTCAAACAATGATTTATTTCTTCTCTGCATGCCTGAGCCTGCAACAAATACACCACTTTCTACCTATGAAGTTGCTTGCAATATATTAAATGGGTTTCCCATCATATCTGATATGCATAAACTCACATAAGCATCTTACTGTAATTTCCCAAACTGTTTTTTCCAGAAGCTTTTGATGAGGAAGGAGTTGCTATTTTCTTTCATTATGAGGAATGATGAAATTTCACAAATTAGAGTCAAAATTAGAGTTTGTGGTCATTCTTTGCAATGCATGTATTTAAATTACGATGACAATGTCAATTCGTTTACTGCTGAGTGTAATTAAGCATATGCATAAAAGCAATAACACTTAAGCATATTAACAGCTTTAATAATGGTAGCTTCACAACCTGTGTTTTGATCTATTAAGATTAAAATTGTATTCCAAGTTCCAATTGTTAATTTCATTATCTGATTATGCTTAGTCTGTTATTAACATCAGCAAAACAAAGTGCAAATTGCTCAAAGCTCAGTATCCAGGAGATTTTGATTCAGCCCATTCAAGTGCTAACCCAAAGGCTTTGGTGAGGAATCCAGGGGCAGCACGAAAAAGAACTAGATTTGGATGGTGTGGACAGAAAAACCCCATGTCCTTTGCCAGGGCACATTCTTAAATGGAAACCAGAAAACACATCCTAAGTCATCAGATGTCAGTACTCACCCAAGAAAACAGGAAATGGTATGTTGTACTTCCATTCTCTGGAAAAGAGTATTCATTTGTTCTTATCATTCTTACGCTGCTTCCATTATCTACCCTCAATTTTTGTGACCAAGATATGTATTCTACACCATCGGGGCCAGTCAGTTCTCCTCTATTGCACAGGCATGTCCTGGTTGTTTTGGAAGTGAGGTCTTAAAGACAGAAAGAAACCTCCACACTACAGCAGTACAAAAGAAATGGATGTTTAAACGTAACTACTTATCAATCACCAAATGATTGCATAAAATTTACTGCTTGACTGTGCAAGCAGGTAACTCCACATAGGTTATGGTGACGATGAGTGAAATGCAAAGAAGTACTGCTGTATGATGACACAAACAACACACATGAGAAACTGCTGCCCTGAACACAGAAATTTCCCCCTCTGAAACGCCACAGGAGCCAAGGGAACAGACACTTTTTTGATTGCAGACTGAGCCTGTACATGAGTTATGTCACGATACTGTGTGCTGTTGCACAAAGAAGCAACATGACCCACTGAATGCAGAAACCTACACTTATGTGCATATGTTATCCTCGGTGGAAGATAGATACGCCACATATTCCTACATCTGGCCTTTATTTCACACCACGGTTGCAGTGATGCGACAATGAGGAAGCTACACCCTCTGTCCAGATATAAGCTTTTGTGTAACATAGTCATAACTAAGGCATCATAATTTGACTCTATTTGTTTTGCGTAAGATACAATGAGCCGAGACAGCGTTGCTGCACTCTCCCAAGGGACGCTAATGATCACAAAGTTTTTTGGGAATTCGCGAAGTTGAATTCCAATTATTATTCTTAATATTAGGGGAAAAAAATACCCTAGGACCATAGAGTTTCTGGTCTTTATCAGACTCAACCAAGAGATTTCGCTGGCTGTTTAGTAATGACCCTTGCCTCACCCCTTTCTAGGAGTGAAAACCCTTGAACTCCCTAGTTCAAGAGTATGTCAACATCACACTGCGTGAACATCATGCGGTAGGAACATCAGACCAAGCATTGTTGGTTGCATATGGATCAAGCTCCCTCTTCAGTTATGCCAGCTCCTTACAGATGAGTTAAACATAAGCCTCCTATGTTTTAAATACATTGGTTTCCTTGAATGTTTCTACTAATTGAAAGTAAATAGTTAAATGTTGTTATACATCACCTTTATGTATATGGCATATTGTATTATGGAGTTTAAAAACAGAAATCTTTTAAATGACATTAATAAAAAGTGTACTTTTCCTTGTTTAGGAGTAATGCAGCTGTCTATCAGTGTATTTGAATTGAAAAAGAAAAACAGCATTGTCAGCAGGA
>NW_010392705.1:2583-20155 GCF_000710305.1 Buceros rhinoceros silvestris
GGCTCAAATATTCATAGTGAGCTTACCATTTAAACTGCTCATTTAAAGGTATCACACTATTTCTGATAGGTCACTAGAAACTGAAACAGAGAGACTGATCTGTTTTATTTTTCCAAATTAAAGTAACAGTGAGCATCAAGACCTAACTCATGTCACAGAACTAACATGAACTGAATATTTCATTTCCTTTGGTGCTAAATAAAAAGATACTAGTCCTTTGCAAAGATTCTACTTGTATATCTATTGAGAATATCACTAAATGAGCCAAAGAGAAGTTAAGGCACACAGGACAAGGACTACATTTTTATTATTTATATAGTACTGGTACTTTACTAAAAATAATTAGAATAATATTAATACTATCACTTATTAAATTATGACATTCTATTTTACATTATGGCATTTAAGTTTTTGCTTGGTGTTAAAAATGGCCATTAAATGCTTCGCTGTTATGGTTCCAATGTAATTACCTCCAAGGTACTCAATCTGGGATGACCTCTCCAGTAACAATTTAGATGTAAAAGTTAAGAACATGAGAATAGTGCATCATGACACACTAAAGGTCCATCCAGCTTTGTGTCTTTCTTCTGCTCAAGACAGTAGTGGATGTCAGGGGAAGAGTACCGTGCCAGGACAAGCAGATAGTAATATTCCCCATTAATATTTTCTGAACACTCAGAGACATGTATCTCATACATTTTGTGTTGCAGAAGTGTGAGTATATTTAATAACCCTGGGTATGGTTTTCCTCCTTGAATTCGTCAGTCCCTTTGGGAACCATGTAAAATCCTAGCATCTGTAGTGTCCTGTGGCAAGGAGTCTCCATGCCTACATAAAATTGTGTGAGGAAATGTTTTGCAGTTACGTCTGCTAAGGATGACTGAAAATTAAAGGATGTTTTCAGAAAGAGCAGTGTTTATCTGCAGTAAAATTGGAGTTTGGGTAATTACAACCTATCTTTCTAAATTTCCCTAGTAACTTCATGATACTCATCTGGCTTTAAGTTCTCCATATGCTGTTGAGCTCTGTGTCCTACAGCACTGTAAGACAGCAGCAAGTAAACTTGTTTGTACTAAAAATATAGCTTTTGAGTCCTTTGGGATCAAAACTACAACTTAAAAGTAAAAAACTACAGCAATTATACTGCAAATGGTCTGGAAATCTCATGGACTGCATTATGGTGAGTATACTTCAATATACTTTACATATCTACCTTATAATTCATGTTGAACTCCAGGGAGCTTTTGTGTGTGGAAAAAACAAAAATAATTACTAATCTACACTTTGCACAATGAAGGACTAAGTTCATATGCTACCCTGTAAACACTTTCACAGTACAAACAGTATTATTTCAGCATTTCGTTTTTTCCACATTAAAATAAAAACTGTTAGTTTACATTCTTCTAATCTGAAAGCCTCCAAATAAATTTTTTTTTCATGTATTCACTCATCTCAAACAAAAGCAAAACAGCAGCATGGCACTGAGTGATTTCCATTTCCACCCAAAATTTGAATTCCAACAAGTTTTAGTACAAATTTGTATTTAAAATATATTACTGAGCATCAGCAGCAGAAGAAGGGGGTTTTGATTCCAAAAGTTCTGTGCACAGCAGGGCTGATAGAGCCATCTCCAGACAGTTTGTCTCTGATGCCTGATGAGCTGAAAGTCGATTTGATGCGGAAATGGTATGACTAGACTTCGTCTCTTCTGCTGAAAACATGAGAGTGCTGAAGGTGACGACTCATCCTGCGGGCGAGGCTGAGAACAGGAGGAGCTGTGCTTTTGAATCACATGAAGCTGTTTCTGCCCTTGCTTTCCTTCCAGCCCTGTATTTGTATACTTTTTTTTTCCCCCCCAGAAGTCAGGAACTGTTCAGTTACTACTGGTTTACTCTTCTGTAAAAATGAACAATATTGAGGAAAAACACCCTACTGTTAGAGTTAACAGCATCAGCATTTAAGAACTCTGCTGTTGCTATGCTTTTTCTACATAGGTGCATGTGTCATTTTTGTCTCTGAGATGCCTTTCGGACGTGCACGTGCACTCTGGCCAAAGGAGGTATGAAAATTAATTCAGAACACAGAAAATTTAAAACGAAAAAAAAAAAAAAAAACCCACCACCACCACCACCAAAAAAAAAAAACAACCCAGTTCAACAGGCCCAAGCATTAACAAAACAGAAAAAAATTAAAAAAAAAAAAAAAAAAAAAAACCCCCCCCCACCCCCACCAAAAAAAAAAAACCAACCATGTTCAAGAGGCCAAAGCATTAAAAAGGGTGAAAAAGTGAAAACCAGTGAAGACAGAAATATTGTGAAATACGTACATTAGATTTTAAATGAATGTATCCTTCCTGTAAGACCTAGTATTCTTCTGTGTCATGCTTGTAAAGTGTGTTTCTTCCTGCCTTCTCTATTTCAAAGGTATAGATAGAGATGTCAGCATTTTGGAAGGTGAGTATTTTCCCAGTAGTCCCTGATACCAGGAATACAACCGAGCCTAAGTGTTTTAGTCCCTTACCAACTGTAACTGCAAATGAAAAATCTTGGCATAGTCAACTGTCAATAATTGTTGACATTTTCATGACATTGTTTCCTACATGTATAATATTTTAAGTACCTAAAAAATGGCAAAGCAATCTCCAGAAATTACTTATTCATCAGATGTTACACCTGGCAGTAGTTCTCATTGCTACTGTGTCCATTTGATTTGAATCTAATCCCTTTGTGGCAAAAGATTTATTTAAATAGTTATTGGAATAGAAAAATACTTAAAGTAAGAATAATGAATAAGTCAAAAGGTATTTAACTGATTTTAAAAAGAGGGAAAATGATGCATGTAAATCCCAAGTAGTCTTTGCAAGAACTAGCTTTGCTGGAGCGTAGCTTTTCTATAAATTGTACATGCAGCTGCAGGAAGCAGTATAACCACAAGGTTAAAACCACAAAAATACCTCAACCAATACATACCTAGAAGTTATGCTTCGAAAAGCAAACAGTATCAGTTCTAGATTTACTCCTGGTAAACTTAATCTGTCTAGAGAAGTCTGAAATCACTTCTATTTACTGCTATCCAGATCAGCTCAATGCTGAATGCTGGCACTATGTATGCCTATCGTTCATCAATGCAGAGAGACAAGGAAAATGATAGTGCTTATTTGCAGGCAGCAGAGAAACAACAGGGCTTTGTTTCCCTATCCTGTACAAAATTATTAAATGAAAAAGAACAACGCAGAAAACACAAACAAACAAAAGCACACACGCTCAATTGTCAAGTTATTTATACTGCCCTTTCTGACAACGTAATGGACTTCCTTCATTTTACGGAACCAAACAAAACCTACCATGTTTCCCACATAGTGCTTCAGCTCAGTTTAACCCTTTGCAATTCAGAATCCTAGATGATGTGGAATACAGATCTTGAGTAAAAGAACTAAAATAGATGGAAGTATAGAAAAGAATTAATAGACTATCTATCTCAGAGCTTTATCCGCCTGCAGCCATGGAGATATTGTGAAGTTCACCAGAGAAGGCTCCCAGAAATGTCAAGGATAGTGGCTACCGGCGTTTCAGTGACATCTGAAAGCCTTGAAGGCAGTAGCTCTCTGAACTACTAACTGGATCCCTCTGCCTCTCTGCCCCTCGTAACTTTCACAGGGTTTTTAACAATCCAAGGAAAAGTAGAAATCTAAATATCTGAGTTCAGAAATACAGCCTTGGGCAGGGTAAACATTATAACTGACTCTCCCTGACCTCATCCATGAGAATCAAGAGTATGTAAGATGTATATCCTACACAAGTCACCGCAGTGTTCTGATACACGGTTGGATGTAATAGAAATGTTTAGTAATCTGTACCACTGAGAGCCGGGATGGTAAGAGTTATTATCATACTGAATAGCATCCTATGCTATTAAGAATTCCGCTGAAGTAAATTATTTGTGAACTACAGCACAACTTGCTGGATTTAATTATCAGAAGGATTTCCCTGGCGCACAGAATGTTAGCGAGCAGACATCAACCCCTCTGCTTCTCTGTATGGCTGTGGGCTGATGGGAAGTGCTGGGGTCAGTGCAATGGGGCACTCATATGGGCTTCAAGGAGAGAGAGGGAAGTAGGCAGGTGTGCAAGATGTTTTGCTCTCATCTTGTTTACCATGAGCATATATAGCAAAATAAAATGTTTCTTGCAAAAGGGTAGAGTGACTTCTTTTATAAAGAAACCGTGATTCTCTCTTGTATCTAAGTCTGCTACCTGTGCAGAGCAACAATCCCCTACGCCTCTTTTAGAGTAGGTTATAAAATTATGTCTAAGGATTCAGCACTAGCATGGTCAGGATTATATTTGCACTGGGAAGACTTCATGCTCCATGTTAGAGGCAGTCCTATGAATCTGGGTGCTGGGAGGGCTACAATTAATAACCTTTTTGTGATCTAAATCTTCCTCATCTTCTTTTCAACCACTTGGGTTCTCTTTAAAACATCCTCATAAATTCTGTCAGGCTCTTAGTGTTTGGGGTTTTTAAAACTGTGAATTCAACTTTCAGTTTGGTGATAAGTGTTAGCAAACTTAACTTGAGCTTAATGGAATTTTTCATCTAGTCATGGCTATTTCAGTTCCCCAGGAGCTCTTATCTATCTATGTTTTCAAAGCTCATATCTCTTTTGGTTGCCTTTGTGTCATGAAAAGTGTTTCCTCAGTTCATTTACAGACTGCTGTGCAAAAAGCAGCCTCTGGAAATGGGTGATGTGCAGCATATCACAGACTACAAACCTGATACAAAAAGATACCACTAAACCTTTTAAAAACTACAGGTAGCCCTGCTATCTGCATCTGCTCCTTGTAGAAACAATCTGATGCTCTTCCAACTAAAAAGTCAAAGGTCTGTGGAGCACTACCTGATGTTAACAGGTATATATTTCCTGTCACCTACCCTAACTAGGTACTCCCTGCAGTGGTATGTGATATTAGGAGTACTACACTGGTGACTCTGACCACAGAAATATCACTTAGGATGAGGCACAGGGTGATGGGTAAGGGAAGGGAATGCATAAAGGTAACACGTTCAAAGCCTGTTGTTCACAGGGTCAAACAGGTCTATGCTCATGTTCAGAGAACGCAGGTTGGGTTCAAAAGGCTTTGGCCCCCTTGGAGTGAGACAGCTGTGCACAGTACAGACCCTCACGGAGGCAGGGCACTGCCTGAAGGCTGGAGGACTGCAGAAGGCACCATTGCAGAGGCTTTGCTTGCTGATCCCACTGCCTGCTGTCTCACCTCCAAGGACGATCTGTGCTTAAAAGCTGCAGGAGAGCTCGTACTGTTCAATTTATTTCAGTATACGTGATAATTTAATTTCCTGTCAAATATAACAGGGAGTATGCATATTTGTCCTAGCTATTTCTTCCCACAATGTGTGTTTATTCATTACCCACTCAGCTGTCTGTCTTTAATTAGTTCCTCAGCTGAGTACTTCAAGCTGTGCTGTGTGCGTCTGGAATGTTTCTTGTTTTACTAATGAATATAATTTCAGAAATCTCCTTGATCATAGCTCAGTTACTATGAACTACTGACTCTTCATGTGTAAATAAAAGGAAAGAGATGTAGAGGGCCCCAGGCTTTCTTTCTGTGATAAGTGATGATGTTTACTTGTCTAAGTCTCTTCAAGGAAGTGAGTACAGCTAGTAGAGGGGAGACGAGGAACAAGGTGGAGAGATAAATCTACAACATAAACCATCATTTCTCCAAAGATCTCAAGGGAAAGGTCTAGTTTAATCATTCTTCCTACCATGCATATTTAACACAGTCAAGTTAGCAGAGTTCAGAATTCCTGGAGCCCAGAAAAATAAATTTTGCAGGTGGACTCTGGAAACGTCTGAATATTATTTATGAATAATTTTGCTTTTTATGTATTGAGCTTGCAGAAGTAAAAAAATTGTGTGGCAAATCACTGACCACTTTCCTTATTTTCATGAATGGTATTGCATAGAATAAGGCTGATACGAATCGAGGCTGATAGCCTTACATGTTATGTTTTCTTTCAATGTCGAAAAGTATTTGTTTGAGGCGGGACACTCTCTTGTTTTGTCCTGAAAAATCACTATGCACATATGCAATTTCCTATTATTTTTGAATCTTTCTTGGTTTGGTGTTTTACACATTTATTTTTGGATATGAGTGGAGATTAGTAGCCCAAGCCCTGGATCCGTAGCAGTAGCTCTTGTTGCTAATTACAAAGGAATGGAAATGCTTGAGATGGTCGTCAGGTCAATTCTGACCTTGGCCGCGTAGAAGCACAATGATTATCTTCTGCATCTGACTAACTTGAATGGAATGACAGATTGTGGTCAGATTTCTACACAAGAATGACTCTGGTTCTTGGGAAAGGCCATCAGGATGATTATTGAAAGGAACACATTTTACAAAAAATTTATTAGAAGAGTTTGGCTAGGTTAGTTTAGATAAAGCACTGAGTGGAGATGAAATGACAGTTCATTAATATATTTTGGAAGTACCGATTAGGAAGCAAGCAAAAGATTAATATAGCTACCAGATGAAGGATATAGACTGGACATGAACTCATGACAACTGCGAATTAGAAGTTGTTTTCTATCTCCCTGAGAAGTGACACACTGAAACACTTTTGCAGACAGGAGAATTACATGATGGCACTTTGGTAAGTTTCTGGAATTGATTCTAGAACAAAAGATAGAGATAGGCAATGAAGCTCCTGATATACGTCCTAAGGTCTCTCGTTGTAGGATGTCCACAAGAGGTTAAGAAGAGATTGAATTACTGTTTACAACATTCACCACTGCTTCCACACTACCGAGGATCAGGAAGGAACTGGAGTAATTTTTGTGCCATTATTCATTTTCTCTGGGCACAAGTGAGTCATGCTGAAGTCTCTCAGCTGCTTGGTTATGTGGTTGGCAGTGTTTAAAGAGAATTGCCATACATGGGAAGACATCTTCCAGTTGGGCTACTGCATCAGTAATAGTTTCCTGTTAGCAGGATTGTCCTTTATAACCCAGGAGAAGAAAAGGCCTTGACTCATGAAAAACCAATCAGCATGTGATCTCTGCCCATTTCTTGATTCTCAAGGTATCTTATAGTTAACAAGCATTGAGGACTGAAGTGTGAGAGATATGAGGGCAGCCTGAGGGACCTGGGTTTGCTTATCCTGAGAAAGGCTTGAAGAGGAGCTAATTGCTGCCTTCACTGCCTGATGGGTAGAGAACACAAATCCTGTCTCTTCTCAGAGGTGCAAAGCAAAAGATCAAGAGACAAGTCACAAATTGCAACACAGAAAATTCCCGCTGGATATAAGGGAAGTATTTTCACAATTACAGTGGTTAAGCACTGGAATGGATTGCTCAGAGAGATGGCAGGAACTACATCCTCAGAAAATTTCATAAAATGAATAGAAAAGCCAACTAAGCACCTTGATTTGTTTTGAAGATAGTCTGCTTTGAGCAGGAGTTTGGATTGAATAATCTCCATAGGTCCCTTCCAAGCTAAATTAACTTACGATCCTAAGCTCCATTCTCCTAACTGAGCTCAGAAGCATTTGCAAAATCTCTTACATTTTATGATCTTTGAGAATTTAATGTCTTGCTCTGGATGGTGAGAAAGATATAAAACAATTTGTGACAACAGAATAAAAATGTAGCTTTTTTTTTCCCCTGGGTCCAACAGATCTTTTTCGTCAGATATTCTGACTGTAAGGTGGCAGACTCTGCTTTTGAAATGTTGCTTTATTGTCGTGTTTGATATTGTTGGCTTCTAGATATCCTCTTTGAACAACCGGTAGCTTCCCACCACTTTGGAAAATATTTTCAATACAATGCAAAAGAATTTTATCAACTAAGGGCTAAAAAGATCTACAACAATGAAAGTCTACTCATTTTTATTATTTAAAGGTTCAAATAGTTCATGGATTGAAGCAAAACTTCAACAAAACACTGTTCCTTTCTTTTTGCTATGGGAAGTTGTTAACAAGATGCTAAAAATGACACACCTATCTGTTGAATTTACTGCTTCAGATGCTGTTTTCCATTTTTCCTCAAATCCTCCCTGTTGTTTTAAGCATCTTAATTTTATTTCATTGAATCTTGGACTACTAAAGAGTTTCTGAGACTGGGGTAGCTGCAATGTGCTGTATGATAATAATATTTTAATTTAATATCCGACTGCCCTTATGGGATCCCAAAGTTGCCTTATGATGTTACGGAGAATAATCAGATTAGTCACCTGAAATACAGTGTGTGTACAGAGAACATTCTCTTTGCGTGGTGACACACAGAGATAAACTTCAGAAGACAGGTGGATAGAATATCAGTTAATCACATCGTAATTTAAGCAGGAAAGAAAGCTACTGCAAGAATGTTTATTTTTAGTTTACAAACTCAAAACCTCACAAGTCTCCATCTCAGCATAGGAAATTACTGTTTAAAGAAAGGCAAGAAGGAGTGTCCCTCCCATGAAGCAAATAATTCATTTAGTTACAAATTTTCTAATGAAACCTTACCATTGTTACAAAACATCGAATCTTTTGGAAGTTTTGAAAGAAATTGAAAGCTTATTGAAACTATTCATGGAATATAACTACACCCAGCTGATTTTTTGGAACATTTTGCTCTGATTTGGACATTTTAAAAAGTCTTCTAATTAAAAACCTATTTATTTATGAAATGTAATTAAACAGTGATGAAAAGGCTCTTTCATAAAAAGTTGAAAGTCAAAGTCACAAAGATGTCCTTTCATTAATGGGAATTGGACTTGATAACCAATGTGTTCTGTTTCAAATTACTTCTTATGTTTTCAGTGTTGGTATGGCCCATGCTTTCGAGAATTTCTCTCCTTTTGGAGAGCTGGGCAATTACCTTTCTTTACCATGTTTTTGGAATCTTAACTTCCCTGGAAAAATCTTGCCAACTATGGATCAAGTTTACTGCCTGCATCTGAAATATGAAGATACAGTAAGAGTTCATAGCAATACATTGTTTTAAATTTAACCTTAGCATAGCCAATCTAAAATAAATGATAGTCAAGTGCATGGAACACAGACACATGAACTCTATTCTGTGGCTAATAACTGATTTAGACTGATGTAGTTCCTGAGTTTTCGAAACAGAACTATTTGCAGTGATAAGGTGAAAGTTTTTCATCTGCAGGAATTCATGAAAACAACAGAGAGCACGTTGGGAAATGATTAGTGAAAGAAAAGGCTGAAAAGAAGATTTATAAACCATAAGTCACTATTGCCTCTCTTCCCATAACTGCTTCCTTGAAAGCTCTTCTCATGAAAAATATTGCTCCTCTGAATTAGACCAAATCAGATGTGTCGACAGTTCTTCACAAATGAGAGTTCACCTACAGGCATATAAAAATGTTAGAATTTGCTGCTTAATATTGTAAAGCTGAAAGCTTCATGATTCTGAAAGCTTAACTAAGACTTTCAAAGTACGGATTACTGTAAGCTCCCAACAATAAATGGATATAACTGTCTTGAATTGTTTTAATGAGAAAAAAAATTACAATTTTGTAAAGTAAAGGATTTTCCACTCATCTCCTTTTAATTATATCAGAGTTGATTCAAAGTTAAAGGCTTGACTAAAATTACCAGCACTTTCAAAATTATTCTTTTTTTTTTGCTTTCAAGAACCAAATAGGCACCTCACAAAAGATAAGTTTTTAGCACACAAAAGAGGAAGAATGAAGAGGAATTGAAACATCTCTTCTGTAACCTGCTCTCTAAATGTTGAATTTATGGCAGTTTGCAGGTTACAACTTTAATTTGGAACCTAGGGTATCCAAACCCAGAAATTTAATAGTGGAAGTTCTCCATGGTGTCACCAATGGAAAAGGAAGTAAGTAGGCAATTCTTCATACTCCTCTTACAGTTTTCTAGCCCTTTCCCCTCCCACATTTGCAAGTTTTTCCATAGAAGACAAAGGTCAGAAAAAAATTGATAAAAAATAAAACAGAGAAAAGAAATAGGAGGTTAATTCTTCACATTGTATCTATTCTGTTTCTCTAGAGCTATTGTTATATTCCCTTTCCCCAGTTCAGATTTCTGATCACGTGCCCAAAATGTGGTAACTTTGCAGCCCTGTGTTAACAGGAACTCAAACTGTGCCTTTGGGGACCACATCACAGATCTTCATAAAAATCTAGAATTACCACATTCTTCCAAAGAGAAGGACCAGGATACATCCCTTAGAAAATCCTAGTAAGCACTGAGTGGGATGTGATAAAACACACCCAATACCGTATATTATATACGTGTGAGAGTGCTTGATGATGATGCGTGGAATAACTCCGCAATCAAAATTGATTGTGAAGCAGGTATGTTTATTGTGATTTCAGCTCTACAGAGTTGGGTGCAGCGAGGGTCAGGTACCCTTAAGGACGCTTGCACACCACGCCGTAGCTTTGGCCTCTTATTTAAAGCAGTAGAACGTACGTATTCAAAGGATTGCTCAACCACCTGGTACATATGTATTAGATTATCCCGCTCTTGATGTAAATTAGGTCTCCTCCCCTTTGCACATGCGCAGTCTTCTTACATGTGACAGGTCATACAACGTCATGCATCGCATGTCAAGTGATAAGACCCTCTGCCTAAGCCTTGCCTTCTTCAAGTGATAAAGGGCACTGGTGAGCGAGGGCGGGACATAACACTTTGTTTCTTCTGTTTACGTAGAGCTTTAAGTGACTCAAGGGCAGGGCAGGCAAAGGCATTTTTAGCAAAGTTAACTAATATTCAAACCTGTGGATATTTTTCTACTTTCCCAACTCAATGACAGGATTGTTTTGAGCAGAAGCTGTCAGAGAGAGGAGCCTGCAGGATGAGAAATCATTATGAACAGCAGCTGTGATTGTGCAACAAACACCTGACCCAATTCAGCCACTGGGTAGAAAAAGTTCGGCTATTTTAAAATCTTGTATTAAGATGTAATTAGAGTTAACTTGGTTCCCTAGTACAGAGACCAATAGTGCAAGTCTAACGAGCATCAAGGGCCCCCGATTTCTTCTTTATTAATTTCTCCATCTCGGTAGTTGGGCATTTCTTAGTGTTACTGAGTTACTTCATGTTGTGTGCCAGGTGTGGGGTGCTGCTAGGTGAGACAAGCCCCTTTATAACTGAATATCCTCCATCCTGCTGTCACTCGCTTATCTAAATCTAGATGAGACTGAATTTGCATACCTTACACATACTGATGAATGAGACTGATCTCACTCTACCTCACCTTCAATCATTTTTTGCCTTTTTCTGTCCTTCCTGCTCTTTAAATGTCAGTCAGTGCTGCAGCAATATGCAGGTCAAAAAGTATTAAAGTGAGAAAGAGTTCCATGTAAAAAAAAATTAATATAGATAATTTCCTCCATTTTGTACCTCATTTCTGAGATTATTCAGGCTTATGGGGTGAAATTTGTGCCCATAAATTTGTGCATGTATTTGACAGGATTCCAGCAACTTCTCATTCCCAGGTCTCTGGTTTAGCCTCAGGTTCTCCTAGTTCCTTATTGCTTTACCAGCAACTCCTTTCATCACTTCTCTGTACACTGAGGGAATTGTTCAATCTTTTCATTCTTAGATTTTGTACCCTGCACAGCTGCTTTTCTTGCTTTGCTATAGTTAAGTGGTAAGATACTAACACGCATTACAATCACATAGATGGCTAAATGTTTGAAATTATAATTAAAGCATATTTTTAACAGGATTTGAGTTTAATATGAACAGATACTGTAAGTCATCTATCAGACTAACGACTCTTTGCTTAAATTCCTTAGGAATTTAGAGACAATACTTTACGTGAAAGGTTTCAGATACTTCTTTTTTGCATTAAAGACAATAAAATTAACCTATAATACAATCAAATTGATGAGGGGAATTTGAATAAAATTAGTTTTTAATTGCATTTGAATTCTATATCTCTGAAACATAAAGCTTGTAACTGCCCTATGGAGTTTCACCACTTGTTCTTTTATGATCAGTTTGAGAACTGATCACAGACATTGACTGCCGTATGTTTTCATTATTTCAGCAAATACATAAAGTGAGTAAAATTTATTAGTGCTTTGAAATTTGAATGAATTGCCTTCTGTAGTTTATACCAACATACACATTTAGGTAGAACCGAATCCATGTGAGAATTATTAATAGTAGGTAGGTCCATTCCTATCTTAAACCAGGTAAAAATGTCCCTGCAAATGTGTATTTTACATTTCACGATGAATCTGGGAAGTGTGGAGATGTAAACTGTGGAACTGTGTTATTCCTCCTACCTAAATTCAATATATGTATTAAACAGGTGTGACCCTTATTTTAAAAGGCAATAAAGAGTGCACAGAAAAACTGATTGGCAGGAAAGTATACAGTAAAGGTGACAAGGATTAAACATATTTCCCCTCAAAAGAGATACTCAGAGCATACTGCTTTCTTATCCTTAAGGAAAAGTCTCAGCAATGTAAGTTGTATTCATGATGAAAATACACACTAAATGACAGTGCAATCCATAATATTTTCATACACTACCAGGTACAGGTGAAAGTGGCATAAATCTTGCTTTTCTGAACCAAACATTCAGACTCTACCAGATCTTGGTAAAGTTTGAAAAGGATTAAAAGAAGGGGTCAAAATACACTAAGAGTCAATGCTTGCTGTCAAAAAGATCTACCTTCTGTATGTTCTAACAAGATCAATTCCATATGAAGGTTTTCTTCCTCCTCCCTGCCCTTCCCCCCACACCCCCCCGGATTACTGACTTGCATATGCCACAACCTGTATAGGTCGCTGGTTTTCCCACTATGTCAAAATTATAATTTTAATTCTAGTTTTCCTTTATTCTCTTGCACTATTTGCAGGCATCCTGCTGCTTCAGTTAGACATTAGATATGTCCTTCTTGGATGATGGTTACATTTTATCTGATCCATACTCCTTTCTGCTCTGTGAGATGAGTAGTGCTCATGGGTAGGGTTGGCTTTCAGAAAGCAAACAGAACAAAACCTGACAGTGAGTGGGATACAATAGAGAGTGTTCACATATGACTGATGAGTCAATATGATTTATGTTAAAAATGGATCTCTTTACAAGTTTTTATTCCATAAACACACTTGTATGCAAAGTTTGAACTGAAAGGTGATTTTATGCCCATGTTATAAACCTCAGAAAAAGGTGTTTTGCAGTAGAAGTGCTGACAGCTTCTAGAAATGCTGACAGTTTATAATGAGTGCATGAACACAGAAATCAATCTCACCAATTCCTTGATGAGTTTTTGAGATTATATAAAACGAACTCTACATTCAGGGTGGTGTGTAGAAAGAGCTCACAATGAAACTTATACTGCTCTAGAGACTATTTCCTTCCAATTTTCTAGGCCAAAATGTCTCCTGTTGTACAAATGCAAAAGAGTAGGAGAAAAGCATCTCGAAAGGTTAGCTCAGATTAAGTACTATCATGATGAAATAAAATATTTTTGGGAACTTTAATGATACATGTTCAAAGGCTCCTCACACTGCCCAACACCCCCCACCTCCCAAACCTCAAGACAATTCCAAGCTGATTTGCAATTCCAGAGACATTAGGTCTTCTCATTTTGATAGTGTCAAAGGATCATCTAAGGTAGAGCTTATCTTGTTGAAAACTTATCTAAGAGTAAGTAAGTTATAAATTTTAAAGGTTTTTGATTTATGACATCAGAGAATCAATTCTGAGTGTAGTTATAGTGCTTCTGAGAACTGGAAAAGGATAAGAAAACTACCAGCCAAAAAGCCAGCACCTGGAACACTTAGGTGCTTAGGGAAGATGTAAGAACCTGCATAAGAGAAGCTATGAGAGGACATACTTTATCATATGTCCACCTTTAAATCTCTCTGCATATTTCAGTATAAGAGAGAAGTGCCCTAAATTCATGTGAACAATGGATGTTTCCTACCTCCTGTTTTCAGGACAGTTTATTCACACAGCCAGAAATGGCCTATACTCGTATGAGACAACTGGCCACCATCTGAGATTTCCTGGGTGGTGAGAAAAGGAAGAGTTCTCTTAGAAACATAAAGGCACTGCAGGAGGACATTCCAGCACTGCTTGATGGAGAAAACATTTCCGTGCAAATTACTAAAATAAATTCTAGTTAACCTTAACAAAGAAAGTTATGCAGTATGAAACAGGGTTAAAAATGAGGAGAAAGAGATAGACTTTAACTACGTGTTATTTAAATCAAGTATTAAACATCTCTAAAGGAGTGGAATTTTACTGAGAAAGTTATAAAAAGATGACCTAGTGGGTCAATTGTTTCTCTTGGGTTTCTGAGGAAAGCAACCACATATAAAGAACAATCACAGCAATTTGATTAACTGAACTGGACAATACCTACATAAATCTTAAATGGACATTGTTATTTTATCACCTCAAGAAAATCCACTGAAAGAAATCAAATGAGTCTGAAATAGTACTTCTTAGTTGCCAGGCTGCTTTTATTGAAAGAAACCTTTTCTTTCTCCTATTTACTGGTAGCATTGGAATGACTGTGATAAACAGCAAGCCCAATGTTCTGATGTTCTTTGAATGATTCTATATTCCACTTGAATTGCACAATGTACCATCCCAGTGCAACAGATAAAGACATGCTGGGGTGATAGCTGTGGAAATCCAGCAGACAAATGTTTATGTTTACTAAAAGCAGCTTCAGTTACTGGGGAAAAAAGTTAAACTCTTAGATGGGTCAAGTTTTGACCTGTGTTCACCCTACTGAATCACAATTAATTGATTGGGAAGTCCTAAGAAATCCATTAAAAAAAATGTGTGTAGATATATCTAGCAATACAAGCAAAAACTAGGGAAATGGAGAAAAATCTTGGGGTTTTGATTAGTTTTCTAAGCTGAGTTGCAGAGAAGTAATTAAAACCTCAAATTGGGAATTGCCTCAATTTCAGATATGTAATCCCATCACACAAGCTTTGACTGGAATCATTGCTTCAGAAGTTTCAAAAAATGAATTTTTGTCTTTCACATCTAATTATTCATTTAAGAGGCTAGCTGAAAGCACTGAGGATTGATTTTTTTTTTTTTTTTGTTGGGGAGGGGTCGTCGTAGATAGTAATACTGATATAATGTTTTTACTTCCAGTAACCTGTAAGACAAGTTACTGTATTACTGGAATATTGTCTAAGATATAGTAGGAGTGAACTGCTTCTACCGAAATCCCAGATGGATCTTTTACCAATTCAATTTTTTTTTCTGGGATGCTCTCCAGCTTACCTTACCTATGTATGTAATATCACTGATCGTCTGAGCCAACATACTGCGTATTCTACTAGAGAATTTACCTCTTCACATACTAGCGAATTTACATCTTCTTTAATGTGTAACTCAAAACTTGCACTGTAAGGTAGTGCTATTTTTTTCTTAAGCTCAGGTGGCTCCATTGAAAAACAAGTTCAAGATATTGAAAGAGTTCTCAATTTGGAATGCAATAAAAATGGACCGATCATGCATATGAAACAGTAAATTTATTTTTTCTTGACAAGTAACAGTTCAGAGTCACCAACCTGCACATGTGATGCTTAAATACTTAAGGAACACAAAACCACACCTTACCAAGGATACTAGCCTGTAAGCACTGACTCATCAGTGGCTGAGATATCCGCAGAGCGGTTTTAATACAAACCTAGAGTCGCAAGAAATGACCACGTCCACACCACTGTCTGATTAAATAAGCCAACTCTACTGGAAAATTCTAAAAGAAAGTAGAGGAGTAAAGCCAAAAGCAATATTTAGAAGTGAAAGAAATAAAGCACCATGTCATGAAAGGAGCAACAACAAGCCATGATCAAAATCCCTGAAAAAAAACCCCTCCAGGTGTATAACCCTCGAGAACACACAGGCAGAGGCTAAAACATGCATAACACTGACATGCATAAAAAAAATCTATGCACTGATGTAAGAAACGAGTTTTGATCCGTTCCCAAATTTCTGTCATCTGTCAAGAAGACTTCCTTGTTATCACTGCAGATCCTACATGAACAGTGTTAATGCTGGTCTTCATGAAAACTGTCCTCGTTTGAACAGAAGTAATTCTGCCCAATGATTTTACTTTTCAGCTCAGCTTCTTCTAACTAACTGCACTTTCTGAACTTAATAGCGTATTTTTGCAGACAGTGTCTGCTCCTAAAAGTGACAGCGCTTGATGTTTTACAGGGACTGGTCTGCAGAAAGGCTCTTGCTTATTCTTGCTCCTGTGCAGACCAAGGTCACTGCTAAATCCTCTATACCATGTTGGGGGTGCAGTAAGTGAGAGACCGCATCTGCAGGTAGGAGCGGACAGGACAGGTGACCCTAAACTGACCAACCAGGTGTTCTGTTCCATAGACATCATACCCAGTATAAAGCCAAGGGATCACCAGGGTCTTGCTCTCTTGCTTCAGTGGCTGGTGTCTAAGGAGGACTCTGTCCTTTTTGCCTTCTACCCCAGGCTGTGCCTCCCTGAATCCAGTTCCAGAATCCAGCTCCTGCATCTGTTTCCCATCTGCTGCTGAGTCCAGTCTGGGTCTTCCCTAGTGCCTGCCCACAGCATCAGTGGTGACAGTGACAAGGTTGCCATCAGGGGAGTTGGGTTTCAGTATTGGTGTTGTATGAATTTGTATATATATTTCATTTTACTATAATTATTGTCATTAAAGTGGTTTTAGTTTTCCAATCTATAAGACTGTCTCCCTTACTCCTTTTCTTTTTCCCCCATTTGGGAAGGGGGGTTGGGGTGATAGAGAGCGTCTGTCAATTGTCTAGTGGCTGGCCCAGCTCTAACTCTTGTAAAAACTTAGGTTAGAGAGAAGCACAGTCAATGGAGCTGCTTCCTCCTCCACATTTTGAGGATTAAAGATTATAGAAATAAAACACATACACACACAAAAAAAAAAGATTCATGGCTCAGAAATCAAAGTCTTAAGGGGAGGGTAAAAACTGTTCACCAGAGGAGATGGAAAAAACATAAATTTGAGTTGTGCAAAAAACATCTCCCCCTTAAATTCTGTCCTTGTTCTAGTGGAAAAGGGACAAATCGAAAATAAACTCAAGGAGAAAGGCAAATCTAAAGCAGAATAGTCAGTCTGTTCCCCTCTGGCTTATAAAGAGCAGAATCAAAATCCTTAGAAATGCTTGGGAAAAGGATGCTCTTAGCAGGTTACAAATATAGGAGCATTAAGAACACCAACATTTGCTTAAGAGGAATGCAAAGAAAGTCTTGAAAAGGTTCCAAAAGTCATAAAAGTAATTTTAATTCAGTATGATTATTGATTAAATCTCTGTAGTCACAGTGCCAACACAGTAAGCTAAGTTTTCCAGTTTGGTTTCAGAAGAAATTGTGAGATCTATTTGTGCATCCTTGTTTATCCAGGTGTTTATCCAGGAGTTTATCCAGGAAAAAAAAAACCAAAATAATTCTGTCCTTCTCCATAGGGAGAAGGCTCAAGGTGCCCCTTTGCATTACAGTGGAATAAAATAAAGGCATGAATAAGGTCTTTCTACTGCTGGTTGGACAGGAGAGTCTGGTGCAATAAACACCTGAAGA
>NW_010392706.1:0-40737 GCF_000710305.1 Buceros rhinoceros silvestris
GGCAGAGAGAGGGGCACGAGTGCGCTGGCGGCGTGCTGTGCCCCCCGCCTGCTCCGCTCTCTGACGCCAGCCCGAGGGAAAGCACCCAAAACGAGCGTGTAGAAGGAGCAGCGGAGGTGCGGGCGCTTGACGGGGCGGCGAGGAACGAGTTGCTGAAATTAGGGGTTTGGGGAGGGTGCGGGGTCTGTCCGGCGCGCTGACTGCTTTGGCTGCAAAGCTCCACCTGAATGGGTTCACGTTAGGACACTGCCTGGTGGCAGCGATCACTCACAGACTGCAGCGAGAAGACAATTATTCATCGCTAATCTTTAAAATCAAGGCAAAGCCGCCCGCGAGAGTGCTGTCTCCTGCAGAAATGAGGTGGCGCGCCGGGGCTCTGCCGCCGTGAGCGAGCGCTTCCCTGAGCTGGTTCCGCTGCCTTTGGCCAGGCGCCGCAACACCCCCCGTCCCTTCCCTGGCATCGCTGACCGGGACGGGCCTCGCGATTTTCAGAAGTTTTGTTTTGCCTGTATAAAACACAGCCCTTATAGCCTGCTGTCGGTACTGGTCTGCCTTTTAGCTGTTACAGAGCGTACAGCAGAGGTGGAGGGTGGGCTCTTCCCCCAGCGCATAGTTTTGTGTAAAATTGCAGAAGACGTATGTAACGAGATTTTAGTGGGCAGTATAATATTTCCTTGCAAGGGTAGTGAATACATGTGTCTTCTTCTGCTTACATCCAATGTTCTGCCTTCTCTCCAGATGGAAAGTTAAACTGGCAAACAAGCAGGATCTTCCTTCACAGAGTAGCCAAGAGAATGGACTGAAAGTTAAAAAACAGCCGTGCACGTAGAAAACAGGGCACAAGCCTTCCCTCCTCATGCCAACTTCAGCAGGGCCGGTGCGCAGTTTCCCCCGTTCTAGGGTCCTCTGCCATACTGCTCTTAATGTTTCCACCTCAAACTAACAACTCCAACACTTTTCAAAAACTAGCCCTATTTTGACTGCGGGCTGTAGTGCCGTGCTATCAGCATACTACACTGTCAGGTGGCTGTGTCTTGAAAATTGTGAAGTGCTTCCGAAGTGTTACACTATTGTTCTTGTACTGTTATTTTGCAGAGTTCTTACCATCAGGATATCCTGACTCTTGGAACAAAGGGGTTAAGAACAAAGAAACCGAATAGGTGATGCGTGGTACACTAGCACAAGCATTAACGCATTTGCATAATCTATGGTTATAAATTTGTGGAAAGGCAATTTTTTTTTTTTAAGTTCATGTGGCCTCTTGTGTTACTTTAGGTTTTTCGTATCAGAGCGTGTCGTGCAATTACTTTTTAAAGCAATTTTGTTCCTGTTAGAGAGGGATAAACTAAGCAACTGAAGGCCAAAAGGCTTAGAAGACGACTTGCCTACTGTGTGAGTTAAACCTCACACCCCAACTACTTCATTTTAGTTTTGAGCTGCAAGGAGTTGCAGTAACTTTTTTTTTTTCTCAGTTATCGTTTTTCCTCTCTGTTTACCTCTGCACTTCCTGCTCTCCCCTGGGGCAAAGAGCAGAAGAGCCAGAGTGCTGTGAAAGAAAGGCTGCGCTTGTGGCATTTCCAGCTTCTCTGGATGCAAAAAAATACCAGGCATCTCGGAAGAGAATGTATTTGCAGATGCCCAGGCCAATTTTTAGATTAATATCTTAATATTTAAGTGCTTAACAGAACTTAACCAGCAACCCTCATGATAGCAATCTTCTGAGTGTTCAAAATCTTTTTGTATCCTTAAACGTGGGAGAAGTGTTTTGCCATCTGTACTGGGGTCACTTGGGTACATACCTGCCTTGTGGGTAGGACTAGGCAGGCAGAATTGAAGTGGTGTTGTAGTTGTTCTCACAGTTCTACAGGTGCAGAGCAGGAGGCCAGTCAAAAACCAAACTGAAACAGTGGCCTGTTGTTGTTGTTTTCCTATTTCAAGAAGCTATGCAATACGTCTAAGAGGCAGTAAGTACTTCTTCTGGGAATAAGCGTCAAATGAAAGCAATTGCTGTAGCCTGGTCTTTCTTCTTCCCTTCCCCTCCCCTCCTCCACCCTTTCTGGCCAGTTTAAAGATCAGCAGTTTCAAAAGTTGCAAATGAAAAAAAATTGTGTAAAACATGCTACCTGGCATTTATGGTATGTTAGTAAATTAAAATGTCTCATTCTTACTAAACTTGTGCTTCACAGCTGTACTACAGTCCAATGATTACTTATCCTTAGTTCAGCCAGGATTTTGCCATCACTAATTGACTTTCCTTATGTCTTTTTTGTTACAAGAATGGAGCCAGATAAGAGCTGCTCACAGGAAGAGCCTGGAAGATACATATCTGTTTATGAGGTTTTCAGCATAAAAAAAAATAAGCTGTAGCATCACTCTCAGAGACTTTTAAGAGACAGAATGCTCAGATTTTGCCAGTTCTCTGTTTCTCTTGACTTCAGTTGTGCTGTAATGATTTACCCAACCTGAAGATGTGATCCTCAGCGTAACACTTTTCGTTGCGCTTGAGAAAAGCCATCAGAATTAAAACATAACACACTCCTACACAGCAATGTACCCAGCCATTCGTGACTGCATTTGAAACAGTCTTTGAGCAAGCTCACCTCACCTAAAACTTCTCTTCTGCATTCTCACTTCCAGCCAGACCCGAAGGAAATCTTTCAACAGAGAGGGATGGCTTTATTGCTACTATCTGCATTTCGCTCTGACTCTGAGTCAAAGAAGCTTAAGTGGCTACAAGAGAAATAGGAATGTATTAGCTCTGGCTCTTGTTCATCCTGAGAAGCAACGACAACAAAGAGGTGAACGGAGTCATCCAAAACCTGACAAGGCAGTGCCTATTTTCACAGGTAGATGCGAGACCTAGAAAATACTTGAGGAAAGGAATACTGTGGTGGGAGAAAAGGGAAGCGAGTAAGCTGACAGATTAATAGCTGATGCTTCATAACTGGTGTCTCTTAAAAAGTTTTACTTGTTTGCTTATTCACTCCAAAGTTATGTACTGAGAGCAGCAGCAGCAGAATTGCATGCCAGATGGTAGAGGAAGTGCCTCGTGTATCTTTCCAGTCTACTGAACCCTGCAGGGCCGTTGTTAACCCACTGCTCTGGTTTTCATTGCAAGTCCCTTTCTTCCCCTTTTTTCTTTTACTTCCTTCAAAGAAAAAGGAGGGAGGGGGAAAGAGGAAAAAAAAAAGGAAAGAAAAGAAAAGCCATGGTTTAAACTAGCAATAGCACCATCCTTTTGGCTTTGAGCTACCCTGTCCTGTGCCAAATATACTGTCTCCAGCAGCTCTCCCACAACAAATCAGTCCAGACGCACAAAAGCTGTAAAAAAAGAATGGTGAGGAGAGATCCTTGATTCTCCCCTTCCACCCCCCCCAGGCTTTTTCTTTTGCTTCCCTCCCCAAGCTTCATCCCCCAGCAGTGACCTCCTGCTTGCCAGTACTGTAAATGATACTGGGACCTCCAGCCCGCATCTTTGCTGACAGCTTCCTTAGAGCACAGGCGTCTTTGCCATTCTGTGTTAACAGAGCATTGTAAAGGAGAAGTTATATTCTATTATTTCTCTCACTTCTATCTGATAGCCAACGTTTGGAAAAAATGGCTCATAAATTAGTGGAGTGACAGATTCATTCCTATTGGAAACTTTGTCTGTTCTTTCAGCTAACCCACACCATTGCATTGTGTCAGAACTTAGTGACACAAGAGTACATTCCCAAACAGACACCTGAAAAGATCTATTATTGTCTATTTATAAAATATACATTATTTAAAAAAAAAACCTAACTGGAAAAAGACTACCAAATTTTTTAGGTAATTGGCAAACATTAAGTACTCCAAATGTAGATACCGGTTTCAAAGACTATCAGATACTGATTTTTAGGAGGTGTAAAGCATGTGTCTTCAGATGGCACTCATTAGCAGAATCATCTTAAATCGGTAGTCACTTGTGAAAAGTATGGCTTTGCCTCTGTCCTGGGGGTTGCAGAGTCACGCAGAGACAACAGGCAGGGCCATTGCCTAGAGTCAGAACAAAGTGATGACACCATCACTGGCATCAAGTTTTAGAAGGCTTCAGGGGTGTGATGTGAGTTTAAGATGAAAGAGGAGATTGCAAATGCTGGATCGCTGTCCTTACATATAATGGGAAAAAAAAAAGAAGGTGCTGCACATTTGCAGGGCAGCCTGAAATGAGCAATAGAGAAAACAAGAATGTGAGTGAGTAACTTTTAGAAGGGACAAGGGAACAAAGTGCCTAAGAAGCTTGGAGAATATGACAGAAGAAACATAGCAGGCAGAGTTATGCAGAGCTTGCAAGAATCTTTGTAATGACCCCCTGGAAGGTTTCTTTCATTGCTGAATCCTCGTATAATTTTCTTATTCTTTGCCCCACATTTGTCTCATTCCAGATGTCTATTATTTTAAATTATATTCTTACAAATAAGAACAACTACTCTTAGTTATCCTCTATCATTGCCATTACTTTATTAAACATGAATAATTTTATAGGTCTTTGCTCTAGACAGGGCATACTAAATTCCATAATTCTATCCTAGAACTTTTTTCCCGACCCTGACATCATTTAATATTTTTACTATGAATTCTCAACAATTTACTTACTTTTTTTTTATGCATACTCAAAGTACATAGTAGTTTGGGTTTTTTTTATTTGCCACTGTCTAACTGTCAAAAGTAGTGAAATGAATTTCTAAGGGAATGGTGGGATGCACTGTGTTATGGCCTGAGTTGCTCACAGCATCACTCCTTGAGAGTCTCACCTACTGGTAGATGTTGAAGACAGGCAGTGGTGTTCTATGGGTTCATGGTAATCTTTTGGTTGTTGTCATAAGTCAGTCAGACTCCAGAAAAATATTCTGGAAACAGAGGAGTGAGGATTGCTTGAGTTCTGTAGGGCAAGAAGCCAATTCCCTTTTCATTCTGAGCACATGTGAGATAGCACATTTTTATGATTAGCAATTTTTACAACTAACTAAGCAAAAATGCTTGTGGTAAAGGAATAAACAGAAGTCCATAAATAATTGGAAACAGTGAGGTTGGGTAATTTTTCCATTGCCTGCTTTGGAAAATTAAAAGTTCAGCATATTGAATCTGATGCTGAAAATCTCCCACACTACACCATGAAATTCTATGTGGCTCTAAAGGAAATAGCAGATAATAGACTCATCTCACCTTAATAAACCATGATAAGAAAATAATAATGATAAGCTGAAGGAGAAGTAAGAAGAGAATTGCCAGCACTATATTTAACTGTGTTGCACAATCTATCTGATGGATTCTATTAGTTTATGTCCTCCCTCAATTCTTACTGCAGGCAAGATTACCTGAGCCACAGTAAAGTCAAGAGATTAAAGAAAAACTCATTGTCATCCGAAAAGAACCTGTTACGCAGTGATCATTGCAACAGTTTTGCAACGGATGCTTAATGATGGACTAGGGTAATGGAGTGGGAGGTTAAGAACACTGCATCCAATTGAAAATGTAGGTGGAATCCAGGTAGGCAGGAAAGAATAACCTATTATACAAGACAGTGTGAATGCTAGTCATCATCTTTATGTAATAACCCCAACTTCTGTATCCTGCAGGGCCCATTTTTGTGAATAGGTAAAAAAAAAGACTGTGTAGAAAAAGGGACTGACCAGATAAGAGACAGATATCCCTTAAATACATGACTGACCTTAAGTAACTGGGTAGTCTCAATGAATTCAAAAGGATTTCTGCGTCTTTAAAGCTGAGCATGTCCATGCATATCTTTTCAGTTGGGACATAAGTATCTAAAATTTACGGCAGCAGTTTGAAAGATGACAGATGCGCCACTTTTGCAACGTTTCCTCTCTCACCTATTACCTTAGCGAGATGGCATGGGTGGCCATATAGCCTGGGGTATCCTTCCCACTTGTGGTATCTGGAAAAGACTTGCCACTACGATTTTGTCTTTTCCTGCCTTTTGAAAGTATAAAGGGGGTAGCCAAAAAATGTGCATTAAGAGATACCGGTTTAAAACTTTGTCAAAGAAAGCATAGTACAGTAAGCATAAATGGGACATAAATATAATGATAAATATAGAGGACTAATAGGGCTTGCTCTGTCATTTGTGAATCAGATATCTCAAGATCTGATAACTTAGCTTTGCCTTTTAGCTTTCAGAATGGAGAGGAAATATTATTTGACTAGGAAAAGAAGCACTATAACGTAAAATTAAGGCACATTTCTTAACCTTTTACACTTGTTTGATCTTTGATGATAAATTTGTGTGTAATCTCATTTAGACCCTATAGTGAGTATTAGGATGGCATAGGTTAGGGATAGGCCTTGTGCAGACCTCTCCCTGATTTACTCCTATTTGCAATGTAAGAGTAAAGTAATACAACTGAATGTGATTTTGCCCAATGCCATGTATGTTCTGATTGCAAACTTATTGCTAGCAGTGACTAAACAAGCTTGATACTTTGGTCAGTTTGAATACTTAGGCTACTACAGTGGAACAAATACAGATGTATATTTCGGATGAAATATCTATGGTACTCGAGTACCATTTCTACCTTTACTCCTATGCCATAACCAGACTTCATGCGTCTTTATTCAGTCCGCACATCAGTTTTCTGATGATGTGCATACCTAAAAGCTGAGGTTATTTGCCCTCTTACAGAAGTGCTATGCCTTCTTTTCCCTCCTGGCATCTCGCAGGACAGCAGCGAGTGCAGTTTGCTGTGGGGATGGACAGGAGATACAGCTGGGAAGTCATGGGAAAAGTCTAACAATGATGCACAAGCATCCTAGTGATAAACTAAGCTCCCTTGGACTCAGTTTCTCATGACTGCAAAATCAGGACATATTTAGAGTAATCAAGCTCTCGGCAGTTCATACAAATGCATTTGTGTAAACGTTGGGAGCTTTGGACCTCTGCTGTCACCTCTGTGCTGGCATTTTATCATTGTGCTATCAAACTCCATTGGTAATCACTCAAACACGTGTTGGTGCTTTTCTTCACTACAGCTTCCACTCAAAATGTGGTCTTGCTGATGATGCTGCACAAAGGAAAAACCTCTGAGTAGGTAGCCCTGGAGGAAAAGCTATGTGTAACTGGTTAGAGGCATCTGTTAGATCTGCAGATGGAGGGGAGGCTTTCTGCAAAACCTGTTCCTCTCAGACGTATTTGGGCAGGCTGCTCTCAGTTAAGCTGTTCCAGCTGTAGTATGCTTTCCAAGACCATATGGGAAAACATAAATGTTTTTCAATATTTCCTAAGATATCTGTTGTGATTTTTTTTTCAATCCAGGCAATCACGCATCATTTTGCAGAGCTCTGCACAGCAATATTCAGTTAGATACACAATAGTTGTAAGATACGTGATTTAAAAAAAAAATCTGTAGTTGATCAAAAGCTTAGTAAAAGGGGAAAGCATTCAGGTTATTTTGATAAAATAGTCATGCTAATACTACACTGTATACAGGTTTTTTCCCCAGACCTTACCCACGCATCACAGGGTCAGCTTTCGTTGTGGTATTGACATCCACAAACACCTCTTTACATCGGTAAAGAAATGCGAATCGGTAGCAATGTGATTTCAGAAATTTCCAGGTGGGATAGTAAGGACAAAATTTCTGTCTCCCTTTCACTATACTGGGGACTATATTTGTGTGGGCTTGATCTATTTTTCTGAGGTCTGCAATATCATATGCCAAGACATCACTGGTTACTTAATCTCACAGTTTGAAGACTTTTGGGTTACTCTCTGTAGCTTGCTTTCTGCTGACCCTCTAGAAACAATAACAAAACAATTTTCAGCCACCTTTGGGTGGAATGAGAGAGCTAAACATGAGTGATTAGTCCCACAAACATTTTATGCCACCTGTGGTTGCAGTCTGAAGATGCTTAACTCAGAAACCAAGCTCGGATCCTTAGAATGACAAACACCGTCTTCTCTGTAAGCACGGGCTTGGCAAAGTGTCGCCCTTTTTTGGAAGTCTGCAAAGTTCTGATCTCATTCAGAGAAGCTGACTGAAGGAGATTGCTGGGTTTCTCCATTAGCCAAGGAAATTAAATTTCGGTACTCAAGGAAGCACTGAGCTGCCAGGGACATCTGTGCTCCCCCGTTCTGTATTCACTTCCTGTACAGCTCTGTTCATGCTCTCGAGTGCTTTGAAAAGTGGAGATGTCACAGAGCATTTGTTACTGTGTCCCAAAGCCAAGAAGTCCGAACGATGGCCTAGCCTATCTTCTTGCTAATGCTGGCTTGTTTTTAATGGAATATTATGCATATACGAAATAAATAAAATGGTTTCTGTTATTTTTATCAGGGACTTGTGCCTTTCAATGAAGCACATTACATAGTTTTTGCTGTTATTACTTTTTTTTTTTAATTTAAAAAATTTTTTTAATTTAAATTTTTGCTGTAATTTTTAAAGTATACTATCAATGTTTGAGTAATACCAGGTGAAACTGCTTTCAGCCACCATTAACTTCGGCTTGTCAGAAAGGGAAAGAAATCCTCCAGTATTTCCAGCTGCAGCTGGAACATTGTCACAAGAAACAATTCAGTGGGGTTAGCATGCAAGGAAGTGACGTAACTTCTACCAGATTTTGTGACTGTGTGGAAAAAAAATCAAACATCAGTTGTCCTATGACCCTATTAAACCACTAGTTTCCTATGCCAATGAATCAGAAAATGAACTGCATCTCCTTTGCTGACGCTGGCCATCTACATCAGCTGGTTTTTTAATGGCTAAATCTCAGGTTTCCAGCTATGCCATCACATGTGCTTGTATAGGTCTGAAAGGAAATACTTATTTAAGTCTAATTTTTACATGAACACGAACTTCCTTTTCTAGTCACAGCATAAACAGAACTGTGTGCTCGTCTAGGACTGCCCGCTGGTTCCTTACTATTTTCTTTTAGAAAGCACGGTTCCTTAGATCAGAATACAACTGCTAACATAATAAAAATAATGTTAACAGTCATAAGTTGGAAAGCAGAACTTCTAATGAAAATGTCAGACTTTGTTTTTATTAGAAATTAGAAGTTTAAACCAAATGTCAGTCAGGCAGAATTTAAAAATTTGCAATTTGCAGTTAAAAATTACCTCTGAAAAAATACTTTTTTTCTTCTGATGTAGTGAATATTCTGTTGAGATAACTTCAAAACATTGCATTAGAATAATAGATCCTATAGCTTGATGATTGAATAACGTTTAACCTGGTATTTTAATAACATTTGAATAAACATGTTAGAATATTAAATTCTAAATAAATTAAAAAACAATAGTGAGGGAAAATTACCAGAAAAGGTCAGAATGTAATGCTGGTTGTTTTCTTAACAAAATGAGAAACGAGAAGCAACTTCCCCCCACAGAAAAATGTTAATAAAAATAGTATCTTTAGAAAAAAAAAACATTGTCATTTCTCAGGCAAAATGACTCTACAGAAAAAAATTCAGCTCTCTGTAGCTATCTTACTGAATATTTTCTGCCTGAAAGTGTGGACGCAAGAGCAAGCAGTGGACAACGTGATTTCAAGAATGAGGATACGGTTGGGTGAAGAGCTCAATGGCTTGTAGGTGTCTTGTATGTGGCACAGGAGAGAGAGGAAGACCTGATAGCATCCCTGTAGCCCTCAACCGTCTTTGAACTGACAGTGGTAAAAAACCAGCCTCAGCGGCTCTGCAGTTAATGCCCTTTCCTGAGCAATGGAATAAGAGGAACTGGTAGAAATTTCCCTGTTGAACCAATGTTAAGCTCTGGACAGATAAACAGAAGGGGATGAATGGTAGAAGATAACTATATACATTCAGTGACTGGTACATATTTCCTATGGTTAATTACTTCTATTTTATAAAAAAGAGAGTGAAGGGAGCAGACGTTTATTAAGCAGGGGATTGTTGGTCTAGATAAGATAAAACTCACTGACTTTGTAGATTATATATTTAAATCTTAAAGGCAAATGGAAGTTTTATTTAACATGTACATCAATTTTAGGTTATTTTTGTCATTTCCCTGAAGCATGAAACCAAATATAACTTTCCTAATTGCTTTTTACTTTATTACTAAATGCCAATATACCTCAGTACGTATGTGGGAGTACAAATCACTTTGGATGAGATCAATTCGTTAACAGATGTCTGTGCAGTTGCAGCCTTGTTTTGCTCGACATTGTACAGACAGGTCTTAATTCAAAGGTCAGTGTAAGAAACAGGAAGACTTTTACATTGCTGCTGTTAGATACCCAGCTTGGCCACTAACCTCAGTAGAGAGTGAGACACTCACCGGGGGTACAATTCAAAGCACACAGATGAGCCTTCTGCTCTGAATCACCGTATCACAGAGCCTGTGTTTTTCCTGTGACTCGAAGAGGAGCCATGGGAAAACAGCGAGATAATTTAACCAGCCAAGTTTTGAGCTGGTATTTGGGTAAGCTGCTTGCACCCTAAACTACAATAATGCACAGTGGAGTAGATCTGGCACAGAGCAAATGCCCTAAATTATAACAATTGCTGTTAAACAATTGTTTAGTAGAATTCATCACATCTTTGGTAGAAATCCAAACAGCCAAACTTTCCTTCTTATTATTTTGAAGTTCAAAATGTTCCATTGCTTTCTAAATAAATAAATATTGCAGTGATCTCTGTGCCTCAGTTTCTGTTGAGATCAGAAGTGGGAGGATGAGAACAGTGTGGAAGATGCTACCCTTCAGTTGTTTCCAGGGAGGAGAATCTCATGGGAAAATTCTGCTCTTAGGTTTTCTGTCTGAATTCCAAGATGCTAAGACAAACTGAAATAAACATACAGATTTTTTTTTTCCTTTTTTCCCCCTTTTTTTTAAATGGACTCACCAAAACTTTTGAGCTTTGCCTGTTAGCTACTTAAACATGCCAGCAATGTTGCTTGAAAAGTATAAACTTTGCAAATTCAGACTTTGAAGCTGGTGAACACAGCAATGGTAGTAGCTGTATGAATATTCATAAGTTAAGAGAATAGCCAAAACATTCTTGTTTTCAGCAGTTTTCACAATATCTATTCTTGTTTATGGGGTACCACTGTATTAATGGCATTCTCTCCCTTCCCCTCTCCCTACAGTCCTTGTGGGAAAATAAAGGAAAATGAGCTGTGCTTTTATAATGGCCTTACATCTCCACAGATGTCAGCTCAAGAGTATCCAAAAGATCTGTCACGTATTATGTATACTCTTAAAAATCAATGTACTTCTTTTTTGAGCAGATACAAATTTCACTCCCTGGTCTATCGCATTGCCTGTGTGATACTAAGAAATCAGTTTCGATCATTTCGGCTATATCTAAGATGGCTAAATTCAGGAGTTCCTTCTGGTATTGGGGCTTGTGATGTGAGACAACTGAGGGCTGGCATGAGGTCTGGAGCCTACTTCTCCTTTCTCTCTTGGCCCCTGATTTCTCTAGAAAGAAGTCCAGTGATATAAGCTGCAAAAGCACCGTGCTGTGCTGGATAACGTTGGTTGATAAGGAAGCCAGAGCTAAGTGGCATACAGCGTCCTATACCTGCCACATTGTATAGCTGTAACAGTTTTCATAGGGCTAATATGGGAATAGCATTACCCATCTTCAAAGGAAGAAAGCAGATCTAAATGTTAGGAATAATGAACATTTAGCATACAGTAGTAAGATGCTTTACACCTCTTCTTAGAGACTTACATGTACTTTTAAGGATCTATCTCAACCATAGTTATTATGGACTATCTGGTCACCCTGAAGGCTCAAGTGCAATAGGCAAGAGAGTACAAATAACAAATATGTGTTGAAATGTAACACATGTTGAAATGTTAGCCAGGCTCAGAAATGGTGGTGGTTTTTCAAGGATTTGAGTAGGAGTTCATCACTTTTTGATGCCTATGAGTCATGCCCAGTAGCACTGGCAGCCCTGCATGACCTTGCAAAATGCTCTCTCCCCAGCTCCAGGCCTCAGCGTCTCGGTTGGCAGGACATATGAGCAGCCTTCCCCTGGGCAGGCATGGAGTACTTGCAAACACCCCTGAAGTCCTCAGCAGGTGCAATGTTCAAGAGGTGTTAGATATGTCCAGCTGTCTTATTGTCCAGTCCACTTATGATTGACAAATCTGTCTTGCATCTGTAGTTGCTTTTATTCTGAAGAAGTATTTAAAAGATATTTCTTTGTCCATCCACGTTTGAACATGTGTTTTTTTCTTTTATTATTTGTGTTGTCTTGCCGATAACATCTGGACTATTGTAACATCTATACTATTGTACATATGTGTATATCTATTATTGTAATATCTACAAGCTCTGCCCATGGCTGAAGTGTGAGCACTACTGATAAGGTTGGATGTAATCACTATTTATATCTATGTAACCTGAATATAATATGAGGGAAAATTTAAAATAGCATTTTGGTCAGAAAAGGGGGATAAGGATCAGTTGTGGTCACAAATGTGGGATAAGAACCCATTCTAAGACTCGTCTTTCATCACCACAAGCCCTTGGTTACTTTATCTCCTAGATTATTTGGGACAAGTAATTTCCCTTAATTTAACACAAGGGAGAGTTCTTACCTAATTCAGTTTTTATTTCAGCCCTGCTGCAACTGGTGGATCAACTGAATGGTTACAGCTGGCAGCCACAGCCTCTACTTGCGGCCACAGCTCATACTTGCAGCCTCACCCATACTGGGTGAAGCCTTGGGCACGGCTGGAGGCTGAGATGCTCTGGGAGGGAGACATGCTCAGAAATTGCCCTGTCTGACCCATCATAAGCATTGTGTGCTGCAGCACCAAAATCAGCTGCACCAGATCCTTGCCTTCCCACCTAAATACTGAAAAAGCATTGTTGGTTTTGAGATGAGCCGGTGTGTTTTACATGGTGGGTGGAGGGATGTACCCAAATCTTCGTCCGCGAAGCCAAGCCATGGTGATGATAAAGGGATGTGCATCTTGGAGAGGAGCTAGCACTTAAAGGCTTTTCAGCATGAGCTAAGCTGTATGCAGAGCTGTGGAACAGTAAGGCAGGGAGGTAGGAATTTCTCTGTGAGATTTTTGTGCTCCAGCTGTCTGTGGCCTTGGGTGAGAAGATCTTCCCATCTCATCTGAAAGCAACAGTGTCTTGCTCCTGAGCAGAACTGATGTGCAGTAATAGAATTTGAAAATCTATCATTCTGAATATCTGTAAATAATTTCCATGCAATTCTTTCACACATATTATTTTCCACATTACATTTTGTTGTTAAATTTTGCTAAGAATTCAGTGCTACCTTAAAAAGCGTTTAAATGTATTAGATCCCTTTTCATTATGAATCATTAGATTTTAAAACCTAGAAATAGCAGGTTTCTAAAAGAACTGCGTATTTGGGTGTCCTGATTCCAGACAATCCAGTCAGAAGCATCCAAACCAAATTGATTTTCAGGAACTAATGAATAAATATTATCTGACTAAGAAGGATATCTTTTTAATATGTTGCACTTTGGTATCATAAAATCATAGCCCAAGGCTTTAAGTTATGATAGAAAAGCTATAATAGCTGAGGAAAAGGTATCATCATTCCTTAAAGAGCCAAATTTCCTTTTTAAATATGTGGTATCATGTTTCATGGCTGGACTATGTCATGGAATATTATCTGCATTCACAGAGCGTGTCCAATTTAGTGATTTTTCTCTATTTTACCGTGTAAAATGCCTCTTACATACACGATGTAGTACCTTGCTTTTGCTTAGTACTGTACAATGAACATATTCTCTAGAAAATGTCCACTGCCACTAATGCTTAGGTATGTGCAGTAGGTATGTGTGCAGACACAGGAAGAGAGGCTAAACACACCCACTCATGCACATGCATGTGGGACATTGAGAATTACAACCATAAATACCTCTTTATGTCTCTGGCTGAATTACCTGTGATCGTTTTTAAAAATAAAAATTGGACAACAGTTGCAATCAAGTGTGTTAAAATTCCCTTAATTATTGTATAATCAGAACCAGCTCTTTTTAAATGTGACTCGTCAGTAGAAATGCATCAGAAGGTTTTGAGCAGACAAGTGATAAGTGTCTTGGACATCTGATTCTTTACACGTGTGAGCCCTCTCAAAGTTTTATTACCCTCTCATTATTATTATTCCTCCTCACAAAGGAGGAAACTCTTGAGCTAGTTGTCCTTGGGTCCCTTCTAGATAACCAAGTCCTTTGGTTCGTGTGAGGTATTTACATTGCTGTACGATGAGCTGAAAAGGGCTCTCAGAATGCCTGTGTCTTTCTGTTGACTGAAGTCAGGAAGCCTCAGATATAAACGTTCTTGCTGTGGACATACAAAGGTACAAAAGAGGCAAGGAAAAATCGTGCTGCTCCCCAGTGATGCTATGTGTTGTCTGTGAAAAGAATATACCTCTCTCAGTATTGTGTAGTATAAATTTCTTGCTCAGAGCTGAGGTCCCTTATTTGTACACTTCAACCACTTTTTTCCAACGCCTTTCTATTACTTATTGCCTCCTGCCTTCTTTCCTTTTCTTAGATGAAACTCTTTCTTAAGCAGTAATTTCATAGAGTAAAAGAATATAGTCAAAGGCTTCACAGCTAGGAGAGTTTTGATTATAAAGTTCCATGTTTTCTTTTGTATATTGAATTAATATGTTTCATCTGTGCATGAAAAAATATGCATGAAAATATGTTGTATCTATGCATAAAACATGACGAAACAAGCCTAGGATCTGTATGAGTCTTGATATTTTGGCTCCTCACCAGTCTCTCACAAACTTTTCTCACTTTGCTCACCAGAACCAATCTGGAGCTTCAGCCAGGGCTGCCTATTTCCATATGAGGTCTATGACAGGAAAAAAGCTTACAAACATTAACAGCCATTTAATTAAATACCTCCAAACAACTCCAGTAGCATTCCACCCAACCCAGTTCAATAGGCTTGAGTACATAACATTAATGGAGAAATATTTCTTTTTCAACTTCCGCCCCCCCCCCCCCCGCCCCCCCCCCCCCCCCCCCCCCCCCCCCCCGCCATAAGCCTGAGGAATTACATCAAATCTCATTTAGATAGCCCAAGTTTCAGGGGACAATTAATGGCAGAAACAGTAATTACAGGAAAGGCTACCTCAAAGAGCCTGAATTCCACATCAGTAAGGAACTGTTACTGATGGATCAAGAAGATAAGGCTACCTTTACGGAAAAACGGGAAAGCGTCTAAAAACAGATATTCCTGTTAACAATGAGAAAATATCTGGAGAAAAGCCAAAGCCTCATTTACTTGTGCAGCCTTTAGGGAAGAAAATATTGTAATGTATGGTTGCCATGCTAGGAATATGAAAAAGCAAACGAGCAACCAAGTGGCTGTTGAAACAAAAATGTGCCTTTAAAGACAGTGTGTAGGATTTGTGGGATTTGTATGCATGAAGGTTTTGTAATGCTTATGTGGATGGTTGGCGGATGTTTATAATGAGAAACACAAAAGTGTGTTTTAGCATATGAAAGCGAGAGCAAGCACAGTAGGGAGTCTGACTTCCCATCACATGATCGAGCAAAGCATTGCAGGAGAAGAGGTATATCAATATTCTGGTGCCAGGAGATGCGAGAGGGAAGGCTGCTGGGATCTGCAGCTGGCCTGAGTCAGAGGAATTAATTTGTTTGGTATAACTTCGTGAGCTTTCATGTGTTCGTTTCCCTGGGGGCAAGAGCCAAAACCTGCTGTGATGTAGTAGTCCCTGACTTCCTGGAAGCAGGAGGTAGCCCATGAGATCACTAATTGCCTCAGCAGCTGGGGCGGCCAAGCCAGCTACTTCCTAGAATCTTCTGGGTTTATCAATGGGCAATGTGATGAAAACTCCCATTACAGTTCCGAGGGGACAGTTAAGACTGCTGGGACTCAGCTGTAACATGATTTCAGCAGAGGAATGGCTGAGCAGCCAGGGAGCAGAAGCAGGGACAAGAGGTAGGTGAGGACAGGAGCCTAGGTCTTGTGAGGTTTCCCACCACTTGGGCAGCCCAGGCTCAGCTGAAAGTGGCTAATTTAGGCACAGTTAGTGATGGACCCCACCTGTACCTCAGCTGGAATGTTTATTGCACTTGTAGGGCGAAATCAGTCAGTGTGTAGGCAGAACTTGATGGCACTAGCAGGTATTCGCTACAGCTGCTCTTTGCTGGCTGGAGCTACAGCTAGACCTCCACATCTGCCCAGGGCATGTATGTGTTCCTCACTTTTGTCAACTCATAACTTCCTGGACTTCTGAATAAGGAGAGTCTAAGTTTTACCCTATCATAGCAGTGAGATTCCAAGATCACTAGGTCTGTAATTTAACAATAATCATGAAGCCAGTATGTCACAGCTTTGTTTAAGTAAGACCTGGTTAGGTGACATCCCTTAAAAGTAAATGAATAGGAAAGATTAAAGTGGATTCAGCAGAGAATTATTATCTTTGACCACATTTTATCAACTAGATGGCCTTATGCCTTTAAATCTGAGATAGTTATGGTTTTCTCCAACAATATCCAATTACATGAAGAATAACCTTGGCGTCTAAGGCAGGAACCTCTGATATGCGTCACTTCTTACCTCAAGAAGAATGTTTATCAGAGTTATCAGTGCTGGCTGCTGAAAAATCAGCCTGCTATTGTTACATTCCCATTCAGAGCACGCTGTCTTCCAAAACATCCGAGCAGACCTGACAGACTGATGGCTGGGAGTATTTTGACATACTCTACCAAAGGGAACTCCTGGGGGGAATAAACCAACTGCATTCCTTGCACTTCCTCCTTTATAGTGTGTGATAATGTAGCTGGAGAATGCAGGGACAGTCTCTCCTGTGGGAGACAAAGCAGCCAATGCATTTAGGAAATCTTCAGTACATCTCTCTGACTCGTACTGGTTTCATTCCAGCATCTTGTAATGCCAATAGTTGCAAAGTACAAAGACATAAATGGGAAAAAAATGCCTTTTATATACTGGGATCAATCACTCACATATATTTCTGATTAGCCTTAGATTCCATAAGCAATAAGGATTGAAAATTGTTATTAGAACAACGGGTGTTATCATTAAAATGCTGCCTAAGAATAGATTAGAAGGTACCATGAATGAAATTTCCACAGTAACATCTTGTACCATGTGAGAACAATAATAGTCTCCATAAAGCAGAAAAACAAGGCATGAATTTCAATATAGAATTGTTTGGGATATTCTTTAATAGAAATAGCTATGTGATATATTATGTATTCAGCAACTGAGCAATATAATGTAATAAATATGTAGGGATTTGCATTTAATATATTTAAATCTGGTTTAAATTTTGTGTTATTGCTTTAAAAACATCTACTGGTAGAAAGAAAAATTATCTTCCCAGCCCTTTGCCAGAAAAAGAGCAGCTTTTGACTCATGGCTAATAAAACCTTTATTAATAATTAAAGAATGCTGGTGATTAGAAGCAGCCTACAGCTGCTATGCATGCATATTACAGATGAGACCTACCAGCCTCTGCTTCTTACGGGATGTGAGAACATGGCATAGGTCATCAAGATGCTAAGGATTAGATCCAAAAAATTATTCCTGAAATGGGGTTTAGAAATTGCAAATAGGTTTTTGTGCTTAAATTCCAGGGTAAGACCCTGAAAACTCCTACTTAAGCTTTTGTTTGACAATGAAAATGCTTCAATATTGTGCCTGGTGCAAATTTCTTGCTTTGCTTCCTTGCTTTTTTACCTTAAAACCCAGTCGGTGTCTGAAAGATCTGAGTGTGAGCATGCTCAAAAGCACCTCCAATTGGGGCAGAGGTCAAAAGCTGCTGCTCTTTCATGCTTCCATCCTGTTTGCATCCAGATACGAAGCATTCATCCACTGGAGTTTCCTTGTGTTCCCTCCAGTCGGTGTTAGCACATGCCAGGTACAGGGTGCAACTCATCGCAAGCTCTAGTGGTGACCCTTACAAAATTGGACCAGGAGAAAAAGCAGAGATGCCTTTTCTTTTTTTCTTTATATAACAATAAAACTGTAGATGGAATTTATATTGTGGTTTAGCATTTACAGGGGGTATCCATAAAAGAGGGAGGGGGTGGATTAAATTTCATTGTCTGCTGGGGGGATGCTTCTTCCACAGCTTGTAGCTTCCAGCAGAACTTGCCTGCAGCATTACGTGTGCTGAACAGCAACAGCCTGTCTATACAAAAAAGAATTCAAGGTTCATTGTGTAAATGTGTGCAAGAGTGAAATGGCTTTGTAGTGTAATGGTTATGACATGTACCTAGGATGAGGGAGAACGATTTCACAGTCAGCTCTTAGTTTTTGTTACGTGACTTTCGTTACCCTGGTTCAGGGACCGTGGTGGAGGAATGCTTCTTCAGTAGTGTGGGATTTTAATTGGAGCATATTATGCTGTAATTTTAAAATTTAATTTATTTTTGGCTTTTAAAGTCACTCTTTTATTATTTAAGATTTTTTTTTTAATTTAAACTAGCTTTGCAGTAGCTCTCTGTGGCTTAACAGTTGGTCAGGTGCTTGCGAGCCAAATCAAATGCAGGAGTGAGAGTCCTCAAGTGAACAGGGACTGTTTGTCATTAGTTTGTTCATGTTCTTTTTCTAACTGGCTGATAAGCTACATCCAGATGCTTTCAAAGCCGTACTGGGACTGGAGTGACTGTTTCAATACTTAATGATTATAGAAGACAGCACCTGCCAATTCCCTTCTCCGATGTTGCCACTTTATTTAGCGGATACATGTTTGAGTTCTCCCTTTGAACTGACATTTGCACTTACCGGGTACTCTGGGACTCAGAGATAAACTGCTGTGATATTTTGCCTAGGAGAAATTACAGATAACTTGCGGCAAAGCCTTGCATTACACAGCAGCCACGCTTTAGGGTAGCTTTATGAAGAAATATTATGAAAAAATGCAGACAAAAACCTGTTTTGCCAAGACAGGTGCACTCAGTTTGGTGGCCTGGCTTGGGGAAACTTGATTAAAAACAGCATTTATTTTGTTTTGTTATAGTCAATGGGTAACTTTTCTTACAAAAGAGATGCCACAGGACGGTCAGTGAGCAGAGGGCGTTAAGAGCAGGTTTTTCTATCTTGCTGAGCAGACAGTTCCTCCATCACAGGACACTCTCACAAGCTGCAGAATGGCACTCAGCTACAGCTGACATAGGCACTTCCTACATCAGCTCCATCATGCCCATTATGTCACCCGTGTCCCTGTGTGGTCTGACATAAAGTACGACAGAGTTGGGTTAAGGTACTACCGCAAAGCAGGATCACTGCCTTTGGGTAGAGATCTTATCAGCTCTAAGTGAACAAGCTCGATCAGGAAACATGGTAGAAAACTGGACTTTTGGCTACAAAGTATTTTTAGTAAAAAGTTTCTGAATTCCACAGGTATTGTTTCTATTGGTCAGAGCAATTAGTGCTCTATTTCTCCCACAAACAAAATCCCAGTTTCCCTCTGGAAATACCAGAGGTGCTGCAGGAGTTCCCCAGATCAGCCTTAGAGTGTCTGTCTCAATACCTCGTTATCCTCTGTGACTGAAGTTACTCAGCCAAGCTGAACCTGCTGTCAGGTGTCACCAGGGCCTCCTGCTATATGCTGGAGTAACTCAGCGAGAGACATGGTGATGCACATCCCACATAAAAGGCTGAAGTGCACAGACCATCAATGACTGTGCCTGTAAAACACCACAACAGCTTTTCTGAATTTAAGCTTGTTACCGGCCAGAGGATTTCCACTAAAAATTATTGGATTTGGGTCTCAAGTTTGCATCTTCTAGTGAAATGTAATTACAGGATCTAACTTCAGGAAGACAATTTCTATCAAACATTTCTGAAGAAACACTTCTTCCAGCCAGCTTAGATGCATATTTATTATCAAAGACAGGCAAGTTTTTGAGTAGAAGACAAGCTGGTGTAGCAGCAGGAAAAGTAAAGACAGGAGCTGAATGATGGTCCCTGCCTATGTGAACCTGTACTTCTGGTGTAGCTCCTACAGCGAGCTCCTACTGGGAGAATTAAGTGTGTCCATGATACGAGATTCTGCAGCACATCTTGTTACTTTTGAGGCAGCTTCAGCAAGAATATAAAAAGGTGCTATTAGCTTAGTATCTCCTGCAGATGATCTTTCTATGTCGAGGAAGAAGCTTTCTAGCAGGACAGTGTTGGAGGGGTTTATGCTGTTTAGCACAGCTGCCAGCCTGAAATCATTCTAGGTTTACTACTGCGAATTCACTTAAAATTAAACATCAGCGACACCCTCCCCCAACAAAGATTATGAACAAAAAACGTCGAGTGGGAAATGTTCAGGGTGAAGAGAAAATTGTGGTGCTTCTGATTAAAACCAAAATCAAACTCTCCGTTATCCCATCCTAGGATTTCAGAAAGCTTTCCAGCACACATCTGTCTCCAGTTTCCTCTTTGTTTATTCAGTCATCAATTATCAAGAGACTTTTTGTTTTGTCTCAATGAGCTGCACGATTTGAAGCAACTGCGGAATCTAAGATGGTTCTGCCTAAACCAAACACAGATTCCTTCATGGCACAGAGAAACTGGATTGGATTAAAGTAAAAATATCCAAAACCAACAGAATTTTCTCTCTAATCTGTTCTGAGGGTTATTATAATGTCATTTTCCCCCGTGAAACAAATAATACTCAGACTTCAAAAGCCCTGAGTGTTGTTCTCCAACAACAGAAAATGAATGAGATTAGACATCATGATTTATGATACTTCCATTCCTTCTTTTTAAGAAAAGGAACAATATGTTAATAATTAAAGTCACACGAACTTGGATTCTTTTGGCTCCCAAAATATTATGACATGCACTTGCCTGAAGAGCCCTCTAGGACAAATGTACAGTGACGGCAATTGCACTTGTGCCTTGGAAGCGGTAGCTCCCTGGACATGTTATTACCTCTGATTAAACCAGTGAATTAACGCCTGGTGTCACGCTCTCTGCTGATAGTAAGGTGTTACAGTGGAGTATCTGCCATTCATCTTCCCTTTCCAATGGGGAAAGTCACTCCGTCAATGACTGCTGTAGTTGCTACATCGTGTAGCTACTAACCAAGGACTTGGATAATTTATGCTACCCCTTAGCTCACTTGCACCTCCTCACAACTCCTACCACAGGAGCAGTCTCCTGTTGATTTTAACTGAATATTCACAGAATGGCTGGGTGTATTGGCAACTCCATTTGCCGTTTCCAAAGCAAAGCAAAATAACACCATTTAAGAATGATTTTGTTGTAGGGCAGATACTGATGCGAGTCTGTAAATATAAAATGTTGGAAACCAATAGATAAAGAAATCAAGTTCCATTAAAAAATCTTTGCAGGGCAGTTGAAGCTGAGGGAGGTAAAATTTCTGTCTTTTTCTTAATTAAGCAATGCCCTGTCTCTTGACAAGCGCCTGTCTCAATGATCAAAGTGCCAGAGCACTGGGACCTGACGAAGTGCCTGATCATGTACCTTAGCTATAAATTTGTCTTCCTACTTCTGTGTAAACCTGAAATACAGCTCATGGAAGGAAAATGCACAGGCTTCTTGAAAGATGACGTTCAAGATTTTACACAGTATTTAGTAACAGATCCAACAATAAGACAAAAGTACTTATATCTGTATGGGCTGTCTTTACATACTGTTATCTAACTAGCTGAAAGACACTGCAAATGACTATCTCCTTTTGCCAGCTTGGTAATATGTTTCTTGTTGTGATAATGTTATACAAGTCTGATGTCAGTTTATTAAACATTTTGCAGATGGAGAAGTCAATTCTAGGCCACTAGTCCTTGTTTTCTTCTAAGAAATGTCTACTAATATAGTTTATGATGTCAGTGTTTCCAAGCTCCTTTTATTAGAACTCTCTGTTATAAAAGGAAAAAAAAAATATTTCACAAGATTAATTTGTCTTGTATATGCATGAATAAAATGTGATTATCTAACTATTGTATGTCAATAAATAAAGGTCTGGAATATTAATAAACCCTTTGAATTAAATGTTAAATTAAATTTGCTCTTTGTTAATCTATAAACTCAGTGTGAACCAAGTGTGACCAAGAGTTAGAAGGTATTTTACCTTCAGTTTCAAAAAGGATGGCATTTCTCATTGGACTAAATCACATTTGCTGTTCCCCATAAACCTGTCCTCGTTTCAGAGCGTTAGAAAAATACCTGATAAAGTTTTAGGTTGCATGCACAAATCGATGGCACAGGTACTCAAAGTAGGCAAACAATATCCAGGACAACACATGCATACAGCCTGTCATAAATTACAATTTATCTATGACCTATGCATCCTCAGTTAAACCTTAACTGGGCTGAATGGTCCTGAAGGCAATGTGTGGGTACAGAGATCTGTGTTAGAGCAGCTGTTGGGTTGAAGTCACTGGCAAGGTTCCCCAAACAGGTAGCACAGGAAGAGCTGATATTGGTTGAGTTAAACAGCCACAGCTGAGACCCCGATGTCTGCGCCATATGTACTGTGGAGGATTTGGTCTGGACTACTTCTAATCTCACCATGGACTAAATGTCTAGTAGCAGCTAGAACGTACTAGAGGTGCTTCCAGAGCACATGGCTTGCTCTCTTTACTACGTGTGGAAGTATTCCGGTGTGTCTACTCTAACATTCCTCCATGATGCAAGTTTGCAGTAACTTGGGTTAGCATCTCAAAAACACACTCCTGATTTGACCTAAAACATTACTGTAGACATACTCTTTACAAGGAGAGGCTATAGAGTACCCTTCTTCAAAATTTTATTGAGGGGTGAAATATGTATTTAAAATGTTTTGAAAATCAAACCCATTTTTCACAGATTAATGGCTGAATTTGGTCTTCATACCCAAACATTTCATGATACAGTCAAATTTTCTACCCACAGGCCAGTGTGATCATCTGGCCAGTCTGGACCTCTTAAGCATCTGAAGAATTTTTATCATGCTTTCATTTTATTCAACTAAAATTCAGATGCTATTCAGATGTCAGAAAAGGTCCTTCACCTATGTCACATGTAAAGAGAGAGAAAAACTAGCACTTCACAAAGGCAACAAGGAAAAGAATTAAATTAATAAAACCAGTTTGCTATCTACATTACTACAAATATGCTGAAAACTTACAAATTGCTCTTATATTAAAAAACAATAAATTATCTTCCAGCTGAGGTTGATTAGCCTGATTTTTTATTATACCCCAGACTTCAAAATGCAGAGCTTTTAACACCATGGGAAACAATGCCTGTACTCCAGGAGTAAGGTTATCTCCTTCAACTGCTCGCAGCTACACTTGAACTTCTTTAGCCGTCAATGGGGAGAAATGGGCACCTGCTGAGTAGGGTTCCTCAGGCTGGTTTTAGAAGCAATGAGCTGAGTCTGAAGGAAGTACCTATTTCTCATTCTTTTCAGCTACAAAAGGGAAGATTAGATGATGGTTGTAGACTTTAAAAAAAATTTTTTTACAGATGTTTACAGACACTCTGACAGAAGAATCACATCCCAGCTATCTTCAGCATTATTTCACCTGCAGAGTAAGAGAAATGCCCTATAAGGAAATACGGTAGGAGCACTCTCTGAACTTTTCTGTAAGAAATACAGGAATTTCTTGATGTGGCTATTTGAGATTCAGAAATTCCATTTCTTGTTGCTAAATCAAGATCCTGTTATTTACTACCAAGATGCATAGTCACACTTCATGATTTCATAACCTCAGAGCCTCAAATATTTGGATCAGATCAGGACTCGAGCCTGCACACAGCTAGACACTCTGACCGACCCCGGAATGGGAACATATTTCAGCCTATGTGTTCTTTGGCTTCAGTGAAAATATGTAAATATGTGCTTAAGTAGTTTAGTTTGATGATCAAGGGATGATCTAAGAGATCAACTTAATGCTTTAGAAAGTACGAGATGTAAAAGAAAAAAACAGATTATCATTAGAGATCATAATTTATTACCAAAAAAAAAAAAAAGAGAGAAAAAAAGGAAAAGGAAGCTAAAGCCATTAAGGAAAGGTAGCTACCCAGCCAGCAAGGCCAAAGAACAGCAAGTGTTTGGTTTTGTGGGGTTTTCTTTTTTATAGAAAAGGTGAAAAAAAAATCCTACAAATAATATACTTCCAATTTTTAGTAAGAATGGTACAATTATTAACAACATTTCGTAATGGCAAAAATTCTTAGCTCCAGAATTCAATGGGACATCCTTTATAACGCAGAGCAGAGAAGAATATAGGAAAACCCATTCTTAACCTGAGATGTTTATGAACATTTACAGCCAGGAGCTTGGTGTTTGAAAGCGGAGGAACTCGATGGCTTTCTCAGACACAAATCACTCTTACCAAGGTTAGCTACATGGTAATCTATAGGAATTTGTAGATACTCTGAAATTGCAAGGTATCACCAAGTAAATACTAAAGAAACAAAGATTAATTGCCAGAGATGAGCTCAAACTAGAAATTTTAAATTCAAATCACATAAATCTAAGTTTAGAAATTTTACATCTGGAAATTTTATTATACTTATGCTATCCTGAAGGGATGGCTTGGCTTTAAAACTGTGGATAAGTGATTTTTTTTCTCCAGTTTGGTCCCATTAATAGATCTAACAATTGATCCTTTCCCCCTTACCATTTTTTGAGAGACAGTTATTACAGCAGTATGGTTAGTCACAGCAATTTTCTGTACAGCAAGTACTTTGGGTGAACGCATCCCACTCATAACAGTTTGGACAAAGAAGATGGGAAATTACGTGAATGCAGTCTGTGTTCAGGCACGAGGTTAGGCATGAGGCAAAATCAAACTGTGAGGCAGCACACTGAATAGGCACTTGAAATCTTTTTTCCAATGGGATCATCAATAACTCATGTGACAAATACCATGAAATAAGATATAAGATCATCTTCAGTAAATCAATCAAGCAACTGTTTCTCTGCTTTATCTAAGAAGTGCCTAGTTAAAAAAATAAATAAAAACAATGAAAGGGAAGATCTGGGAAACAAACCCCAGGATTCTCCTTGTCTTACTTGTGTGTGCTCCTCCAGATGGGGTCCAAGTCATAGGCCTATTTGTTATCCTCCTGGAGGATAGCATACCCAACATTTTTCCTTGTGCAGGGTCAGTAGGTGCAACAGAGAGCACCTAACCCCAACCTGTACTGCCTTTAGTTTGTGGGGTACGAATAAAGTGAGTGCTGTGGGCTTTAACTACGTGAGAGCAAAGATAGTCCAGAATGCGGAGTTTAACCTTTCACTGGATTATTACCTAAAAGGGTGTAAGAATGCAGCCCTGTCTGCAGGATGTTTTGGACAAAAAGGGGGATACCTCTTGGCTTTCTATTTGTAGTCATCCTTTGAGTGCAACTGCTGGGTAGGACTTATAAACCTGTGCTTTTTTTAAAGGTGATATGTGGTGAGATTCTCAGCCAAGTCAAAAAGCCTGATTGTCAGAAAGAGAATCTGAAGAGTCGGGGCTTTGGGGTATTTTTCATTGGAGGCGGGGGCAGGGCTTTTTGAGAACCTCTTGAGCTTTGATATCTCAGCTGGATCCTGTGGTCCCAATGAATGGCTTTTGTAGATGTGGGCAACATGGTGACTCTCCCTTCTAGAGAAAGCCATTATGGTGTCTTTACATCATACCGATGGTATCAAATCCTCATTACTGCGTTCTCGCCAAGTCCCCTGACATCCCCATTTCTTTCCTGCACCAAGCTCAGACGTAGGATAAATCTATATATAGTTGAAGGTAATATATAAGTGATAGGAAAAAACCAATGAGTAATTACATTTAGAAAAGTGTTTTATATGCCTGCTCAAAATGCCAAGGCCAGTTTTGGTCTCCTTCAGCATCCTTCTGAAAGGTAGAATGTTGCAAGACAAGTGGTTTCAGTCTGACCTGATTTACAGGACAGAACAGGATAAACAGGTGGTCACTGTCAGTCAGCTACCAGGCTATATAATTACCTAAAATAGTAATTAAATCAAAATTACTGCAATAACAAGATGGTATTAGAGAACTGTCTTTAAAATATACTAGAGGCACCAGAATTTTCAAATTCATTCATCTTTTTTACTGTTTCTTAACCAAATTCATTGAATAGTCATGAATCTAGGAGATGGATTTGATATTTACATTCTTTGAGGGTTTGGACACAAATCCCATGACAGTAAAGCAAAGAGTTCCTCCTTGTTTCACATGAATCCATAACACAGTAATAAAGGGGCACAATGATGGCATGTTTATACTATAAACTCCTTGACACAGGGGACTCTGTTGTGGCATCATGCCCACTGGTTTGCCACTTTCTGTCTCCAAGCCATGCTCAAATGTAGGCAGCCTGGCATCTCAGCTGGGGTCTTCCGGAGAAAGCATGAGGCAGTGCACCCAGTCAAGTCATTAGCCTCCCCTGTACCACTATGGCAAAGAATTCATGAGCGTCCTTGGAGGAAACAGGTGAGATTTAGAAAGTCTTGTGTTTTAGGAAGAGACAGTCAACTGGGGGAGGAGGTCTGAAGTGACAGGAAGGAGCAATAAGCCTCTATTTTGATGGTGGCAAGGTCACAGAGGTACTAATTTTTAAATGAGTTTAGAAGCATAGTTGTAAGATCAGCAGCTGAGTCTTATTTTTGAAGTGTATTAATATACTGGAATGATATTTTAGAAAAGAAAAGAAAAAGTATTAGAAGTTATTTGAAAATCTCTATCTTTCGTCTACTCAACTTGGGAAGAACTACAGTTTCAGAATTCTTATCTTACCTACATCGTATACACAACAGAATAAGCTGTTGGTAGCGAGAGCCTTTCATTGGTAGTTACAGTGTAAAATGTAAGTGAAGATCTTCTAAAGCTTCTAGCGTGGGCTTATATGTTTAGATTTGAATTTATCTACATTAACAAGATATCAAAAAGAGACAGTGTTTATCTTTCTGTGTGCACTCGCACCATTGCTTTATAGTGGAAAAAACCCTGCTTCCCTTCATCCTGTGTTGCAAGCTGCCTGTGGAATAGAAACCTATCTTTTTGCAGCAGACATCCTAAGCCTCCCCCCTCCCACTGCTATAAAGTTCTGAGTAATCCTGATGGGCAGCATAGTGATGAGTGCAGATTTCTTGCTGGTCGCTGTGGATTTTAGGCCTTTTTCCCATAAGCATATTGCTTAATTTTAGAAAGATTAATTCATGTGCTTATTGTCATGTTATTTGCATGGATAGAGTATGTAGTCTGCGTAAGGTCAGGTGCATGTGTAAGTCTTCGAATGCCGGGGATATAAATAGTCCATATATTTGGCTATTTAGAACACCATTGCTCATGCACGCCTATCAGTTTCAGCAGAAGTTTTGCGTGTGCAGGAGATACAGGGTCACATTTCAAATGATGTCAGTGAGGGCTCCAGAAAGCTTTGCAAAACTGCAAAGCTTGACCGGTGCAGAACCATTTGACTAGCTGCCTCGTTTCTTTTTCTCCCTCCACTGCAAGGCAAATTGACATGATTAACCATGCTTCAATATTTATTTTTCCCAGTCAGTTTTATGGTTATTTACCTGATTAGGTTTCTCAAAGTAAATTTTAATAGATTTCTTTGTTCCCCAGTGAAGGTGAGTTCAATAGTTATGTAAGGCAGAGGCCAGCCAGCCAGAGCCTTGCCAGTACCCCTCAGTCCTGGCTTTCAACACAGTTGTTATTCCAGTAATGTCTCTCTCTCTTAAGCTGTGGCTGCCAACTCTGTTCAAATGTGTAGTGGTTTTCTGCTGTGGGCAAAGAGCCACCAAGACTGAAGCTGGATCCACGAAACTCATTTCATGGCTAAATGCAGATTCCTTTAACCATAACTCTCCATGGGTAATAAACAGTGGAAGTATACCACAAAGCAGCTTTTCGGGGGATGAGGGAGGTAGGCACCTCTCTGTGCTGGAATATGTTTGTTGCCCCAAAGCAACAGAGTTCTGTTCTAGAACTTTGGGGGAAAAAAAAGGTGCTACGCCCCATCTTTTAATTTTTGATTGGCTGAATTGTAAATGGCTATTTGTGAGGAAACTACTTTTATTCCAAACAAGGATTCATCTGTCTGCTTTTGCAAGGATTAAGGCTACTCCAAAAGGGAAACAAAAATCACCCACATTATTCCTGTCTGTGAGGAATTTACAATAAAGAAAAGAAAGTACCCCAGCCATTTGCCACAGGGTGTCTGGAAGGCTTGTGTTCTCATCGTACTAACTAGCTCCTTAAGGAGGGCAATTCACATTTCCACTGGAAAAATCTCTGCGGACAGCAGAGTTGGCCAGCAAGACATGTGGTCCCTAAAAGTCTACCCCGTGTTTCAGTAAGGAGTAAAGACCAAACCTGGTGGTGGAAGACTGGTTACTAGAGGAACAAACTAGATGATAATTTGTTTTTATCATCCATCCCCCTTACTTCACTGTCATCGGTCAGGCTGACCAAACTAATGGGATCGTTTAATTTTGTATGTGTTATGAGTGCAGCTGCCTACTTTCTTCACAGCAAATATAAGGATAAACATATCTATTCTGTATAAACTGGTATTTATTTATACCCTGCAGTTTCTCTTCTAGTTGGCAGACCTCTTCTGTGCAAATCCTAGAGTCTGATATGGGACTGATATCCTTTCCATGATAAATTTGTAAAACTCGGTGCTCTGCCATGTAGAGGTTACTGAGTTAGCTTTGGATGAGCTAGTTAAGGTGTGAGAACCGGTTAAGTTGCCTTGACTTTGGACTCTTCCAAGCTAGTATGCAATTCTTCCCAGCAGAGTTAATTAGCTTAGGCATCCAACCAGCAATTTTCACAGCAAACTAACCCAATTATCTCTGCATGATACGACATTGTGTCATGTCTGAGCCCAGAATATGTCTGTCTACATATGGGAAAAATTAACCACAGGTTGTGCCATTGAAAATAGCAGTGGCTGCTCTAGGGAGAGGGATAGTTCCCTTCTGCCCTTTGTAATAGGAATATCTGGCCTAATAACCACATAGTGAGTACTGTGCAGTATGCTCAGTTTTTGTGCCAACTATCTTTTTTTAAGTCAAAATCATTATAAGTAAAGGGCACAAGGAGCCCAGGGTTCTAACTTCCAAAATGTAGCATAAAGCAAAAGCTTTTTGACATCCAGTTCAGCATTATCTAGCAATTTCGTCACGGTCGAGTGCCCTCAGTAACTTGATAACAGCTCCAATTTAAGCAGAACAGTGCTCATTTTCTACCTTGCACTGGAAGTGCTGATGAGCTACCTGTGGCTCCAGAGAGACTCGGAGATTCAAGACAAGCCTCTGACAATGCACTTTCAATGGTAGTGTGGTATTTTTATCACCTGCATTACTACAGAACTTCAGCTTCTCGTTATACTTGTAAATTTATTATTCTTGTTCCTAAGAAGTGAGGAAGCACTTCTCTTCCCATTTTTTGAAGGACAATGGAAAGCCTTAGCCAATGCCAGGCTCAGGAAATCTGTGATAGATTTAGGATCTGAACAGCGGTCTTCAAAAGGCTGAGGTGGGCCACTGACCAACTTTCTTCCGTGACAGTTACAAAAGTCGTGTTGCTTTAACTAGTGTGTCATAGAGACGTGTAAAGAAACAAGCACAATATAAAGCATAAGAGGGAGAACATAATCTTCTGCAAGAACTTTAGTTCACATAATTACGCCGATACTAAGCATGTCCTGGGCAGAGCACATCATTATTATCTATAATATGCTCAGGAAGCGCTGCTAAGTGACCATTTAATTTAGTTGTTCAAGTTATTTTTCACAGTTGGATTATAAATATCAATCACTCAAATGCTGAAAGATTAACTGATTCTTTCACTCTTAACCTCAGCTTGGGCAATATCTAGTCAGTCCATTGAAAAGTTGCCTACTTTCACTATAGCCATTGCAAGCGTTTAGGCATTTCTTTATCTGTTTTTTCCTGTTTTCTAGCAGGAAGATAGAAATAGAATAAGATTTCCACTGCAAACCTCTCTTCCTCAGCCTTTATAGAAGAAGAACCTCATCCACATAATCCATATTACCTCAAGGAATGCGAACTCACAGTAGCAAGCCTAGAATGCTCCTAAACCCCTTTAAATCTGAAGCTAATCCAGAACCAGCAGTATAACCCAGATACAGATCTTTTCTGACAAAACCAGCTGTTTCCATTTGAGAGAACAGTTCCAAGTATGGACTGGTCTTGCGTCAAAGAAGATCCCTGAAGAAATACAGTCATACCCCAGGCTCCTGCATTTCTTTTCTTACTAAATAATTATCCTTTTGCAGTTGCTGGGACTTGTCCCCTAGATTTCTGTCAGCCCTGTGTCACTGTTACAGTAAATGACAGCGTGACTGTTTCAGCGTGTTTCAAAGACCATGCAGTCAGGAAAGAGGTCCCTCTCTGATGGCACCTTGTGCTTTGTTCACTAGTTAGTTATACTCACAGATGTTGTAACTTCAGCTCTGCATTGATCAGTGACAAACTTTGTCTTTCCTTCTCTTGGAAATTCGATTCCCTTGTAAAATCTGAAATTGGACGCTACACACATTCAGCACAAAGTCTTAGCTCTGTAAGGTAGCATGACTTCTGCCTTTTGCTCTTCCGTACAGAGGCACCCTCTGGCTTCATAGCACTACCAGAACCATATGAATTTCTGTGATAAATCAAGACAGTGGAGATTGCCTCCAGTAGCTGCCCCCAGAGCAACCATATAATGCTAGTTTCTTCCTCTCATATCTCTTACAGGGCCAGTTGTGGGATATCCACTTGCACTTAGAATAATCTCAGCCTTGTTGGAATATCTTGGGGTGAAATGTAATATCCTATATTATATATGACACTACAGTCCTTAATTTGTTAGAGACACTGAAGAGTAATAATAGCAGGTGAAACATTTTTAAATACCACAGAAGTAACCTCTCAGAGCCAGTCACACCTTTGGCATGTCCCCTTGGAGTCATTTTTACTTTCCTAGCAGTTTCCTTACAGAGCGCAGCATATGTTCTCATTCTTGCACATGCAAATACTACAAGACATAGATAAGCATATATGTAATGGAAACAAGATCTTGTTCTTCGAAGAATCATTTGCATTAAGGATGATGCCAATCTCCCAGTTTTGGTCTGACTTGTTATAAAAATGCCAAACCAAATGATGAGCCAACCCATGCAGAGGACTTTCATCTTCAGGTAGTTTTTTGTTCTCTCCTCTCCTCTCCTCTCCTCTCCTACCCCCTTTCCCCCCCGCCTTATGCATAATAACATGGATATAACTTCCTTAGAATAGAGCATTATGAACTCGATGGTATTTAAGCTGTAGATTATAATTGGCATGATAAAGAATCACAAGTGTATCTTTTCTGTCAGCTCGTTCCATTAAGAACCTCTAACCATGGATCATTGATGTAACAGATCATTACGGCCCATTGTGTCAGTTCATCTGCTGGGATCTGTGCACTATAAGCATGACAGATTTCCTCTGCAGCAATTATAGTCTATTGTGACAATAGGATTCAATGAATATAAACATCAAACCACATAATATGTTATTACAGAACACAGCTATGCACCCAGATGGGAATTAAGTTCCTAGACATTGCCAGTTGCAGTTTTGGAAATTGTGGCTATTTCAGTCTTCATGTTATTAAATGCAGTGCTCTAACTGACAGCATACATTTATCTCAACCCTGGTCGGTGAAAGGTCTTCAGAATTCAAAGTGCAAGTGTTCCCTGATGTCATTTCTTTTCTGAATAAACATTATCTTTTATGTATTTAGACACTCTCGGTCTTTCGTTGTGATAGTAGCTTAATGTTTCAGTACTAACATTGTAGATGAAACAAGCAAACACAATGAAACTGGTCACGGAAATTAATGAGACATAGCAGAACATTCCTGTGTTGTTTCCACAGAATAGACACTTCTTAATTTTTACAAATGATGGGCCAATTGTTATACCAGTGCAAGTCTGTAAAATCACAGTGACTGAAATTTTGCTCATTGATGCAGCTGAAGGTCTCACCTACGCACTTTTGATACATGTTTGTGAAATTAGTAATCTCTTTCAAAGTGCAGATGTTCATCTTTCAAATGTGATTTCTGGGCTCGAGTACATCAGAGGTTACAATTATAGTGTTGGTACAGATATATTTTCATTCATGCAGATGGACATTACTGGAATACATATACAAGTTGCTTCAATAATTGAAAATATATTTATGAGGACTACATATGGATGAGCTGTGTAAAAGCCATTGTGAATCATCAAGGCCATTGTCAAGTACTTTTGAGAATAAATCCCCAATTAAACATACTTCCACACTCTTCTTGTATCAAAAGGGGGAAAGACTCTTACCCTTACCTAGCATGCGAACACATTTGGCATTCTGGTCAGGGCTATCAAATGAGATTTCTCCGCACCTCTGAAAAAAAGAAGAATATATTTAGTTGAAGACTCTGTGATAGTATCCTTGTGTCCTTGTCCTCTGTTTAGGTTTTGGAACTAGAAATGTTCAAAGAAACACTGTAAAAATGTCAGAATCAAAAGATTTTCAAGTAGTCAAAGTCTGAGAGAATGGACGTTGCTAATGTGCAAGGGTGGGTCAACACTGTACTCCAGGGTGTTCACCAAGAAACACTCCAGGTAACACCAACTACTTTTGTGCCTATGGCTTTGGCTACTGCCTGATCCATGTTACTGTTACCATCAGACGCAATTAGACCTCATTTACCACTGGTGGACGTTGCAGTCCTCCCCAGGATATTGATTCAGTTGTCACACAGCTGCACCCTAAACAGGATCTGTGAAATGATCCTGTTGAAAACGAAACAAACAACTATGATGATCCAACAATTTGTGTTTCTGTTTCTGAACTTATTTAAAGAAACCCACAGATCTTAAATATTTTAAGCTGATATTTCACAAAATCTGAAATCTCCCTTACAACTATGAATAAAATTCTTTTTTTGTAAGGTGTAAATACTTTATTTCTCTATATTAACGTGTTAACATGTACAGATACGTTATCAGGGCTGATGTTCTGCCCATATACAAACTCAGTAAAGGAACATCATTAGAGTTAGGATCAGAATACAGAAGTGGTGGGTTGTTTTCAAAGACTCTATGTCTTATCTTTCGAGTCCTTTATGCAGGCAGGCATGTCAGTTTAGCTGCCAGGAGAAACATAATTGGTGTGGCTCATGGGTCTGATCCAGCTCCAATTAAAGTCAGTATAGATCCCACTCACTTCAGTAGTGGTTGCTTCAGGTGCTACAAAGAAAGATTCGTTTTTGTATCACTAAATTCAAAGGTTATGATAGGAGCTTAAGGATAACCTCATTTTTTATAGGTAAAAGCGGTTCTTACATCCTTATCTACATATTTATGGGTTTTGTATCTATGACCAAATGGGAATAAAAGCACAGTGGTTCAAGTTTGGAAAAATCACTGAGAGCTATCCATTTTCATTCCTCTTCCTTTCTATCTTTCTTAGGCAGTTTCCGCTTATCAGCACCTATGGCTTTCTCTCTTATACAAGAAAAAGTAGTTATTACTGTCTCCTTAACTTTTTTTAATATTTTTTCTTTTTTTTTGTTAATTAAAGTGACATGTGCAGCAAATATTAAAACCTACAAAGAATCAGGTAAGTAAAAATCCCCAGAGCTTCAAAGGAGATGAAACACAGCAACAGTTTCATAAATTAACAACACATTTGGAACTTTTAAAATACCCTTCACTCACTCACGCTGAAATAAACACAAACAAACAAACAAAAGCCCATCTCCCACACAGACTCTTTTCATATATCAGCACATCTAAAAAGAGCAGACACCTGTATTAACTTTCCTAGGTGGGCGCGCAGCCTGCTGAAAGATTGCAAAAGAGAAACAACACCCAGTATTTGAAAACTAATTGTACAAATGCTCTTATACCAGCTCCCTGTCTGGAGACACAGAAATTTGCTATTTTTTCTTCCAGGAAGAATGTTAAGATAGGGGCATCTATTCACAGAAATCTCCCAGCTGCTTCTTCATCACCGTAAGTGTACTTGGACAAACAGGGATGTAAGAAAGCATGTCAAAATTCACTGCCCGCCTTACCCCTGAATTTGCACTGCTCTTTGAAAACTCTTGGTTATTTTTGATTTAGTCCCTCAGACATATTGTATGTTGCAGACATATTTATATAAACATCACATTTCAGCCTGGCAAATGATGTCTTACAATATCTGACAATACTCACCAGTCCTAGTGTTATGAAATCGGGAAAATGGCTAATGTTCCCCAGAGTCCACTAGCAACCCACATGATCCATTATGATGATGGATGAATTTGAAAACTTTACAAGTAAGATTCAGGTAACTGTATACAAGTTCATAGCCTTATCTGAATTCTATTAACCCCTGCAGTCCACAGAGCTGGCTGAAAATCGTGCTGCAATAGTCAGCCTAGGAGATTTTTCACCACTACCACTGCAGCTGGAAGTACCAGGAGAAAAAGCTCCTGCAGCAATTCCATTTCTGATGCCAGGAAAAGCTCATACACATCAATGGGATGAAAAATAAGCTGTTGCTGACCTGCTCAGAGAATCTGAAAAATACTTTGTTGGAATCTAGATATGTAAAATGGCACAGAAATCCAGAAGGCACTAATTTTTGCTCATCCAAATAATAGAGATGTTTGGGCATTTTTGCTGTTAGCAAATGTTTTCCATGACCAAGAAGTAAGGAATGACTTCAGGATTTAATCTTAAGGATTAAACTGAGACTTTGCCACTGCTGCTATGAATTCCTGCCAGGGTTGGATAAGATTCTCCTGTCCTTTTCCTGGCCTGGCTTACTTCCCTCTCTGGTTTGGGTTTGTTCCGCCCGCTTGCATATCGAGGCCGGTACTGAGAGATGAGGCCAAGAGTATCTCCAGTCCCAATCCATTTCCAAACTAGTCCCAAAGCAGCTGCTCATTGTCTCCTGAAAGTTTCTAAGTTCGCTACAGAGTGAATAGTGGATCCATCAGAGAGCACGAACAGGAATTTGGCATTAGATGCTGGTTATTCCGCTTTTAAACTTCAACCAGTCAGAAAGCAGAGAGATGAAGAAGAATAACCCCAGACATATCTGCTGTATATGTGTACATGTCTCTATTGCACACATGTAGATCACCATATATGTCTGTTGAGAAGCTGAGAGGGAAATATGACATCTCCTTAAAGACTGGCAAAACAGCCCGTTTATAAGCAGCCCCAGCTGTATTTGTAGGAGTCGGGTCTGGAAGAGGGTATCAATTTTCTGTTCCCATTTTAGAGAAGTAGGAGTATCAATGGTGAACTGTAAAGACTAATCATATCCAGTTAGAAAGAGCAGTGAACTCAAATGGGAGATCTGCCCTTAATCTTAATTTCTTGAGATCTACGTTGAAGTTGGATTCATAGTCCCGACCTCTATCTGAAGCTCATTAAGTTCCAAGATTTCACTCTTTAAAAACAGGATAAATCATATTCTTGGATTTAAGTGACTCCTGAATTTGGGATGTTTTAAATTCCAGTCTGGAGTTTACAGTTAGGACTATTACAGCACTGGTAGGACTGACTCTGCTACATGTAGTCCTGGATGCTGGGCTGGTGAGTTTACAGAGGCAGGCCTGCTGGACATACTACTGCAGGTTTTCACTTCCCCTGAAGTGAGAAAGGATTCGTTGTTGACAACACTGCTGTGTTTGGAAGTGGTTAAATTTTGCAAAGAAGTGGCTAAATAGAAGGAAAATCCACCTCTTCAAATATTCATTATATCTTCATATCTTTTGAACCACTGAATTCTGGACTAGACTGTGGGTGTTTTCTCTTTCTGAAGAAGAGTAAAGTATAGTTACTTCCAGTCAATAATATTTTCAGTAATATAGATGTATTTCCACATAGGATTGCAGCCTGCAATTCATTTTGCATGTGAGGAAGTATTAATACCTATATAAGAAAACAAAAAATAAATTATCTACTCTGAACTCTCCTTTTTGAGGTCAGATTCATGTCGTGATGTTAAGTCTGTTAAACAGGCTGAAATGTAGTAAACTGGAATGGTACTTAGAAGTCCCTCATGCAAAAAGTGACCGAATCATGGAACAGCTGAAAGTGGATCTTAAAAAAAACCAAAGAGAAAAAAATGAGAGCATTGCTGTTAGGGACGGAAGGACATGACATTCAGAAGAAATGTGACATAAACTCAGGTCCTTTGGTGAGATAAGTAAATTGGAGAGCTTGAAGGCAGCCTGGTTGGCTATGATGGCCCAGTACCACCTGTCGGAAAAGGGAAATGCCATATTACACACGCACCATCCTCCATAGCGAAAGACGCTCCTGGAGGAGGGTGCTCTCAGGCAACATGACCTCTTTGCAAGATACTGTGAGGAGTATACAGGAAAATAGGAAGTCTTCTGCAAGGACTCTTGTGCCAAAACAGTGTAAGTAAAACTGCAGGAAAGTAGAGCACAAATAGCAGGAAAAAACCTTCATGCAGACAGTGGATGGAAAATCTACTCTAGTCACTTGTACTAATGCAGTAATGCATCTCACATTACTTCTCTGGTATTACGTGATCATTCTTAGGTTGGGTTTCCATTTCCAGCATGCCTGGGCTCACACCACCTGCATTTGAGGATTTGAGATGTGTAGCAATAAACAGGGTGTATATACCCCAGATAGAATATGCCTTATTTTTTTCCCCCCGTATGTTGTGGAGAAAACTTTATCTATGAAAAAAATGTTTTTGAAGTCATTTGATTCAACTTCTATCTGTACGGTTAATTAAAGCATTACACGTTTTAAGAAGAGAGATGCAAATCAAGTAATTGAAATAAACAGGACTAAACTCTTACTTGTTACAAAATTCAGCAAGATCTGAAAGTGTTTTTCGTAAGAATTGCAGAAAGTGGCATGTTAATTTTCTGCTTATTAAATGCATATATATAACTTTTATTGGAGTAGGAACTATATTTATAGGCTCTTTTGCTTTGTTCTGTTCTGTTCTGCATGTCCTGAGTATGGTGGTGAGAGACACATATGTCTCTTCTAACATTACAATAATCGGTGAGGTAATAGATATACATGATCAGCCAAACATGACAACAAAGACTGGATAATTTTCTTTTGGCAGGAGGTGACAGGGATTATTATACCTCCAAACAGAGAAGGTATATTAATTGTACATTAACTGCATGCCAACTATATTTCGAGAATCCATCAGATATCTTTTTTTTTTTTTTTTTTTTTTTTTTTTTTTTTTTTTTTTTTTTTTTTTTTTTTTAAATAACCTTAAGTTAATATGCTTTGCTCTTACCAGAAGTAGAAAGAAGTGGATTCTATATAACAACATTGTTTGGTGAAAGAGTTTTCTCTTTCCCATCCACCCCCCAGAGTACTGCATCTAATGTCTCATTCCTTTAGATATCAAAGTTAAAAGATATACTCATAGACACAACTGATTAAAAGAATTTGAGGCAGAGCAAAGAACTTCTTTGCTTCTATGAAAAAATGGATAATCTCAGAGGGAAAAAAAAAAAGCTATGGTTACTCATATGTCTGGTCTCCCGCTATGTTCCTGTGTCCATCACCTTTAAAAACTGCTTGAATAAAGTCCTCTAGTGTGTAAAAGCATCGTTCTAATTGACTAAGGATTTGTAGATGTAAAGTCTGTTAGTGTGAAAATCAACATTACTTTGTAAGTCTTAGCAGCCTTTTATACAAACAACTAGCCACTCATACGTTTCACAAGGAGTCAGGCCACAGACTGCCTGGGATGAGGTTCAAGGATGCAATCTGAATGCTGGTAAAGTATCAGAGTGTAGGAACTGCAGGATTTTCGATGCCTTGTTACACTTGCAGTATTTCCAGTTCTGTCTCTCCGACAGGGACTAAAGGAGTACAGGAACTAGCAGAGCAGACTGAAATACGCATTTGTCCTGCCTGCATCTTTTTCGCTAGCACCTCCCCCAAAATGAAAGCCTTGTAATAATATTTGTTAGTGATTAAATCAATGTTTATGTAAAACAAGGAAGTTCCTTACCAATACTCTGCATAATCTTGAGATGCACTTTTATGTCAAATACTTGTGAATTTTGCTGAATCTTTACCCATGCCCTTTGTTGGCCTTAGCAACGGAAATTCAGCCATTGTTTTTGTTTGTTTAGAGGCAAAAGCATCAAATCTTATTTTAAATTTAAGAGGCCCACATTTGATCAGTTTTCTCTGGAATGCATGGTGGCAAAAATCTCGCCTTATTCATATGACCTTGAATTGCCAGTTCCTAATTCTTCAAGAGCTTTACTTAGCCTTCCCTACGTGAAAATATGTGTATAATGAACACAACTTGAGAATTGCAGGTATAAACATTCACACTGGTAGCATACACAACTAGAATCTTTCAGGTAATGAAATTGCCCAAGATCTATAAAAATTGTGATTGTTTATGTATTACCTCCACAGGCCTTATTAACAGTTCCCATAATGATTATAGATAGAATCTTGTATTTACCTGAAAATTTAAACCTACATTTGGCAAGGTGTGTTCCACTATATTGGGCTCTAAAAAAGTACACTTATCTTGAATTGGTATGTTTTGTGTATGCCCACCCACTTAGGAATGTGGTGTAATCACAGCATACTGACAATTGCCTTTAAAATACTGCTAACAACCAGAGTGCTACGTTTACTTCTTTTCAAATTTCTCCTATTACATTGCAGCTATTATATTGCAGCTATACCATATTTCATGGGTGAAGTTTCCAGCTTTCCTATTTAGTATCAGAACTGTGGCATACTTATACTAAAAATTCAGGTTCTGTTAACATCTGGATGATTTTCTGCAGAGCAGAATAGCTATGTCTGGGCAGACTTGCTTTGAGAGTTCCTCCCCTTCCAAGCTTTCCCAGTGAAAGAGAAGGTTTATCTTCCCTCCAGGAAGTTAAAACGTGTTGCTCAAATAACCTTTCAACACTGTCAGCGTCAATCTCCAGCAGCACCCGGCAATGTATTTCATTCTGGAATTTACCACGCTGTAGACCCTCAGCTAGTCTGAACAAAAGACACAGCAAGATAAGTAATTACAACTAAATTGAGCAATAATTCCCAACCAACCATTGCTGGCAGGAGTCAGCAACTTGTTTGTGGGCTAAATAGCCCGAGGTGAACCTTTAGGCAGTCAATTTTCTCACAAACCTGTGATTTACTATGGTTAAGAGTGGTTTTAAATGGATTAATGCTGTTGGAAAATGGATATAGCAGTTTAACTCCTTTGTTTTCTTCTTCAGTTAGGGAAAAAAAGTTTAACAGTGTGTGACTTCCTTAGGGAGGCGCCGGTAGCCCTGACCCCCTTGAGAATCTATCAGTGTTCAGTATGGCATCCCTTCTTCTATGTGTTTATAACACGGGTACTGGGATCCAAATCTAGAACTACTAAGCAATAAAAATGTTTGGGCTTAATAAACAGTGTCACAGTCAAGTGTGCATTAACAGGCAAGGCACGACTTGTAGGCATGTTTTGAGGGTATGCCATCATCCAAGAAACGTGAAAGAGGAGACTATTTTTTACCCTCATGGGATGAATCTGTATTACAGTTAATTTTCTAGTTTACATTTAAACAATGTAAAACATCTGTAGATTACGTAATGGATCTTCTCACCACAAAACCAGTTCTAACTGGGAGGGAAGATGGGAGGAAAATATCAATACTAGGGAAAAGGCAAATTTGTTGTCTCTATTTATTGTTGCTCTGATGTGAAACATCAAAGTTCTCTGCATTTAAACATTTTCTGGACCACATAATTGTCTTTCCTCTTCTTCTGAGTTGCAGAACTGGGCTGTTCTAGCTGCTTTCTACGGTCACTGCCATTTTAACTTTCAATTTCTATTGAAATGCCCAGTAGGAGGAAAATATAGGATTAATTTGTGAAAATTTAGGCCTCAGCTTCAACCATATGTTTTTCTCACACATTTCCCGCTCATCTACAGGATCAAAGGAAGGGTCAAAGCCTCAGAAGTACTGGCTGACACAGCACTCTATGCAAAAAGGAAATCAAAGGGCTGTGGGAGAATGAATCTCCTGAGGAGTCTCCTCAGGCTGTTCAGAGCAACGTGTGATGAATTTTGGCACCTGCTTATTTGTGCGTGCCCATTGCATACACGTGGTTTGCATACAAAAGCACAGTCTCAGGAAGGGCAAGAAAACTGAGTGCCAGTAAGGTGGCACAAGCATCGGTTTCCTCCTGACAGGGAGACTGTCTCCCTGACCACTTCCTGAGCTGTACCAAGCACCGATGGCCACCTGCTTCTTAAGAGCTGAGCGGTTTTCGTTTGCTAAAACATTGGCTTCAAGGCAATCTTGTTTCATCTTTTCCAGGTTTTCATTTTTAAATAATGGGAGTTGGTGAGAACAATTGATGCCAAAAGCATACCAACACCTTGGTAACACGTTCACGAGTCCACTGCTTTCACCCACCTTCTGGCACAGATGACAGACTTAGGGAACAGAACTAGCACTGGAACAACAAACCAGCTAGGATAGAGTTAGAAGTCATTGAAGAAATGTCAAAACATACATATGGAAGGTCTGGTCAATCATATGGCTTCAGCAGAAGTTAAAATAGAGCTCTTAGAGGCAGAAGGCAGGAAACTACTTCTCCCTAGTTCCTCACTTGTGCACCACGCAGCTTGGGTCTGAAGGTGGTAGGGTCCCATGGATAGGTATTCAGTGACTGAAAAATTGGTTATCCTATTAAAAGTGAGCTTTTCCCTTTCTCTTTTCTCACTCTTTTTCTCTCCTT
>NW_010392706.1:40819-44316 GCF_000710305.1 Buceros rhinoceros silvestris
CCTTGCTCTTCCCCTAAGGTAACTTTGTGTTTGATGCCTGCCATCTGTGAGGGACTCTGTGAACAACTCTGTATGAACAAAATCATTTCTGCAATATGGTGTCGTCATGCAACGCTCTCAGGAAACCTGGGCCAAACTGCTGTGCAAAGGGAACAGAAAGAACAGCCCCGGGCCTTGTTTTCATTAGCTGGGCAGATGATTTCAATGTGTCACAACACGAAATCCTCACTTCAGACTTTATCTCCCAAGCTTATCACCAACCACTTACAGCTTTACTCCCAAATTTAATTCCGATTATCCTTCTCAAATGCTTTGAGCTCTTCTGCCTCATACTTCTCTTAAACTCTTTTGCCACTATAAGCGATCTTTCCAAGCATTATCTTCAATTGTTCTGTATCAACAGCCTGATAAAAAAATTTTGTGGGCATCTGTCCAGCATGTCACCAAATACAGACTGTAAAAATGGGCATCTCTAGTGGTATTTGTTAGCACATGTTTCTACAGTCATGACGATCAATTAGAAGTACCCTTTTATCAGTGCAGTTTAGAAAAGGAGATGAAACCAAAGAAGTAAGTAACCTTAGCACTGCAAAATGACTGTCAGAACTTCAAGTACAGCCAGCAAACATCACGTTTCTACAGGCAGAACATATGGAGCTAAAAAATAGCAAGTGGTGTTTTGACAGGAAAAATTTGCATTTCAAAATTTGTCATATTAGACACTGGGGAAGAACATCTGTGTTAAAAGAAGGTGTCATTGATGCTAACATACCTTTTTGACAACTTTCAAAGCAAGATTAATAACGTATCTGGAGCCGTACAAATGCCATTGTTGTCAGGAAACATTAGGTGCTGCTCCAATCATCACTATGAACACTATGAACGTTTCAGATAGAGGGAGGTCCATGGTTTTTGGATCCATCAGTTGCAGTTTCCAAGGTTGCAGTCCTTTCACAACTCTAAAAAGACTAATTTCCTCCCTGAAAATAATATCCAGAAGCAGACACTTTCTTTTAGAGTCTTTTTTCTTTTTTGTTTTAATGTGTGAAAGCATCAGTTAGTAGCAGGTGTGTTGTTGGCAAGTGCTGCACGAAGCTGCTCTTTTCTCTTCTCTCACTTCCCAACAGATTCTGGTTATAATCTCTTAGCCAAGACTACATCTATGCCTGTCCTTGAGATGGTAAAAGAAAAGGACAAAGCTCCTGCAAATGTTTCTTTTGCTTGTGGTAAAACTCATCCTAGGAGTTTACATGAGGAGTGAATTGCCCAGGTAGCTTCTTTCTTCTCTGGCAGACCCAAGGACTTCCCCAGTCACGTGCATCTTGATTCCCCCCACAAAATCTGTAAAAACATTTCATTCTAAGAGGCTTATTGTAAACTCCAGAAACAACAGGAATAAAAAAACAGCAAAAAGACTCCAGGGGAACAACATGTCCCCTAGGTCTGCACTCAGAGTGTTCTTGAGCCATCAATCATCAGTCTGAAGAAAATAAAGCCATCATAGTTTTGTAGCTGTCCGCGACTGTCATAATCCTGTTTTGCGAACAGATATTCAAACAAGCCTGGAATGATATTATAAAGTCCACTTCCATGTGTAAACCAAATAAGACTCTGAGCGTATTTGAGGGTAAAAGACCTTTTTAGTCACCCCACTGCAAATACTTTACCTGCCACACTTGGTTTTTTTAGTAAGTTTTCGTCACTAAGGAACATGGAAGTGTTTTAGACTTGATTCTTAAGAATTGTGTTTTTTCAGAGAAAAAAAAAAGGTCACGTACCTCACACTTTAAATAACTGTGACATACAGTAAAGCACATTATATAAGAAGGGTAGTGTTTAGGAAAAAGCAGGGTTCAAATTAATTCCATAGAATGCCTCTGTACTAAACCAGCTTTCTTTGTAACAGAAACAAGAAAAAGGAAATTGATACTCTTCTTTCAGCCATTGCTAAAAGGAGACATCCCCTACTATTTCTGGGAACTTAATGAAGGTTAGAAATGGGTTCGGTCAAATGCGCTTCCCTCCCTTCATCTGGATTTACCTTCAGAAGAGAAATTCTCTTCAACAGACGTGTCCTCCTGCTGTATGCAGTAAACCTCAAGTATTTTGCAAAAATGGCAAGACCGTGTCTTCTGTTACTCCCTATACACCTAGGTGCTGCTTTTCTGGGGGCAAACTGAGAACTGCACTTCATCTGTAGAAGAAAAAAACGTTAACCTCTTGTTGTCATGGGAATAATCTCGCACTGCCTTTTGGCCTGGTTTTGCTCATATCTTCTACTCTCAGCTGCCAAAGTCAACACGGTGAGCATATTACTGGTGCAGTTACTATCATATACTCCCTACCTGGGCACACAAAACCAGACAGTGCCTTTGATTTTTAGTGTTAACTAATTGGTTTCTGACTAGTGTGTATGGCATCATTTCTATTCAGTGTCTTTTACCAACCTTATCCCCTACATCTGAATTTGTTGCAGTAGGTGTATTAAGTAATGTGAGTAATATCTGCCATATATAGTTTGTTCTTTACCTGGACCCCAAGGGGAAAACTGGGTGTACAATGTAGTATTTCCCTAAAAAAAAAAAAAAGAAAAAAAATTTTGGATGTGTTTAGTTTTGTGGTATTTAAGTGTAATGGTCATTATGTATTTAGATTAAAGATGGAATTGAAAAAACATCTCTTACGATCTATTGTTTTTCAATTTTTTCTTGTGTTCCTAATTTTTACATAATAGGCTTCAAGAAAATTAATTCTCTCTGTATATTTTCAGACAATTGCTAAGATACAGAATGTCTTATCTAGCTATTTCTTTAAATTCTCTGTTTTGGTAGAACCTGTGTTTTATAAAACTCCCAAACAATTAACATCTGCCTCATATTTAAAACTATGGTGGACTTTTTTGAATCCCACTTGAAGGAACTGACCTTCTCGATTTTTTTAGAGAAAAAGAGATGGGAATTTCTAGCTCACCTGATTACAGAGAAAGCCTGGATGCCTAAGTCTTCATCAACAAAAGTTAGAAGGATTTAGCTGACTCTAAGTGTAAACATCTGCTGCACATTTGGACCCTAAAATCAGTGTTAATCCTGAATTATAGAGGCTGGATTTGCACAACAGAAGAAATGTTCTCCCAGTTGCCACACGATGGCTGGCAGATTAAGCAGAACTGAGGCACTTGTGACTGGTCTCACCACGTCATGTGGGATATCCAGGATGTCTGGTTATAGAGGGAGGCCAAGTGTGGACTGTTTAACAACTCTAGATCCATTGCATTTTTGTGAAGGAATTAAAAAGATGGTTTTAATACTCTTTTGGTCATAGTTATTAGGATTAATTGACCACTCGGGAAGAGTACAAGGTGAACGGCACACTACAGCTGTGAGGCTCATAAACAGCTAAAGGAAAATAGTCCGTTTTCTTCACAGTAAGCAGAACACGTTTTCTGAAGCTAAGGGTAAATGCTGTTGTTTCCTCTAACCTTTCAAGAAATGATAAAG
>NW_010392706.1:44427-64350 GCF_000710305.1 Buceros rhinoceros silvestris
AGGGAAAGTAATGTTTCCTGTTTTCCTGTTTCATTTTCTTATACATCTTTGTATATAACATATAATGCTTAGTATAGAAATACAGTTTTAATTTGTTGGGGTAATGATTGCCAAGTGAATTATGCTTTGTGGGAAACAGTGGTACATTCAGAAGTTGTGCAGATGCACTTTCCTTGTCAGAATCTGAAAGCACCTCTTATTAAAACCTCTTTTTTAAAAACATTCATACATTATTACGGTGTCTGTAGCATTTACATATGGCACTTGTCATCTTCACAAACGAGTCATGGTTTCCCACATATCGCTGTATTCCTGAGCCACGTGACTGATAAAACTGCACATATTACAAGTGGTACATCTGTATCATTTTGCAAGGAAAGAACAATGAAGTTTTTTACAGCAGCCGTTAGAAACTTTGTTTAAACTTACTTTGCTAGCATTTACAAAATTTGTTTTGAAACAGAATTTACAGAATACATATATAATGAAGTTATATTTAATTATCTTGGCTGACCTTATTTTAAAACTGAAAGGTACTGTTCAGTTTATGCCACATGATCCTAATTAATAACCCAGGTGAAAATACTGCTCAGTGCAAACAAGCGGATATGTGCTGTGTTCCAGTTAAAAGGGGTTTTGAAGTACCTCCTGTTTATATGAAAACACATGAAATTTGCATTTGGATCTAAACTCTTGTTGCTGAGACACATCTGTATGATGGATGCAGATGCCTTTCTGTTATTTGAATACTGGCAATGCAATGCTAACCTACCGACCGAAGTGACTGCAGCAGACCTCGTGCTGAGACTGATACTAACAATTTAATGAGTTTTTAACAGGTCCCTGCACAAGGAAAACTTTTGGTGTCTCTGTGATTCTTTTTTTAGTTCTTCCCATTTTAATGTAAGTTACTTTTTACAATATTATGTAACATTACCTTTGAGGCAGGCCGTTTTACATTCGATACTGTACAGATGGGAAATGGAGGAAAGGACTGATTACACAAACTTGCGAAAGGTTGCCAACCCTCTGAAAGAGCAGGGAGTAACATTCCAGTTGCCTCTAGTTCTGTGTACTATTTCTTACGTTAACAGTGTGACTACATTTATCTTGTTGAGTAATGGATGAGTAAATACAGGAACCAATAGTGCAGACTGATGAGCACCCTCACCTCGTAAAGTCAACCGAGCAACCTAGGTCAGAAAAATCAACTTTGAGGGGAGATGTTTTGAAAAGAGGTGCCACATTAGATCAGAAACACTGTAAAGATTTTATTTTTGAAAGGCACCTTGGTGACTTAAGAGCACAGTTATTAAATCAGCTCTGTGTTTGTTGACCATCTGTTTTTTCCTCATGAGCCCGTACGTAAGTAAATCCAGCACACCGAGCTAGCGCTTTGGTGAGCATATGAGAGGATTTGTTTGTCTCTCATCTGGAGAGGGAGTGAAGACCCTGGCTGGCACAACAGTGATACTTTAGCTAAGATAATCACCATCACCCTAACTTCCTCCTCCCCATCTGGAAGCCGCTGGTTGAATCAGCGGGTATCACACATTGATAGCAACAGGAACCTTGAGAACACATCTAGAGCAGAGGGTGAGCATTGCCAGCTCTGCATATCAGATGATCTGTTCTGTTTAGTATTGACACATTCATCTTGCATGAAGCTAATTGGATTTGTATGAAAATATGAATGAGGGTAGAGATAAAAACTGCTTTCTCAGGACTTCTCTTCAAGGGGAAACATAGAAGGGTTTATTCTAATGAAATGTCTGTCAGAATAATCAGACTTGGTGAAAAATCATAAAACTGAAACCAAAGAGATTCTAATTCTGAAAACAATCACCAAACAAAAACTCCTTAAGTTAAAAAGATCTCCAAGACTAATCTTCCCATCTGGATGTACAGTAATACAAGAGAAGTATAACAAAGTTATTGTGTAGTTCTTCCAATGTTTATTTCTCACGTGCAGTGTGGTATTTCACAACTGACTGAGACGTCCTTCCTCAGTACATTGCGAAACATACATTGCGGTATTAGATTCTATAAATGAAACAACAACAGCAATAGTATGCCAGAAATCTAACTCCTGTAGCATAAAAAGTTGGCTTTTTGAGTAGCTCAGTTTCCAGCCATTGCTAAATTTATCTTCAGGTAACAGATAGCCCGCTTCGGCCACTGGGACTGACACTGGCCTACTGCTGCTTAGAAATTCCAGCTTCCACAGACAGTAATTGCCCTGGGGACTGATGTGTCCAACACTTAGCATCCCCCATGTGCAGATAAATCATGTGGCAGCCATCAACCCACATCTCAAGCATGTTTCAACCTTACCTTTCTGAAGAGCAGAAAGGCAGCTTTTCTCTCTATGCCTAACTCCTAAACCACCACCACTGAATAAATCTACTCTCTTCTGTTGTTTTAACCACATACAAGATAAATAACAAGTCCTGTCCACCAAAAATCAAAGCTATCACACATCAGTGGCATTCTGGACATCACTGTGATGACATAACCCCTCATTCACGGCTGCCTATTTACCTGTACTAGACACTTACTGTTTAGCTACTACTGAACTTCTCGGTGGTGCTCGCTAACAACAACATCTTTAAGTATGATATGGGCCAGCCTGGTTAGTATTTTGAAGCATATTGCTTTTCCCACAGTTAAATTGCTTTATAAGAGAAAGCTCTGCCCTAAGTCCACCTCCCTTCTCAACATGGAGATTCGACATTGCTTGATCACACATTTCTTTTTATCTGGAGGCTATATAGAAGGGATTAAAAAAGCCTATTGTAATAACACAGAAGCCTGGAAAAAGATTAAAAATGTGTCTTTCCCATGGAAAAGGATGTTAATCCAGTATCAAAAAGTGTTTAGGCTGTGATATCTTTGGAAGCTTACGGATGTCACCTTACAATGGTGACACCCTATGAAGGGTCTGAGTGGAACCAAACAAAGCTGAAATTCAATGTCATCCTGCTTATCCTTTACGCATTATACCACACTAAGGCAGGGAATTTCAAAACAGTAAATCGCTATAATCCCAATGGGAAATCAAGAATGGAGAATTTCCTGTCCTTTGATATTTAAAATCAGAAATGCTGATGCTTTTTTTCAACTTACTTTTATTGGTTTTGCATAATACTTGAAACAATACATAAAATAAATATTTTACAATTTTGTTCCTGAACATTTTCACAAAACAAACACAAAATACCACAACCTTCTCTACTCTGTTGACCTTCACCACAAGTGTCCAGGACATGAGCGTCTCCACCCACCAGTCAGCTACATACAGGATTAATATGATACTTTTAAAGGGAAAATCAGAGTGTGCAAGGGCTGCTTGAGAACGCATAAGAAGAGATAATGGGGAAAGTATGCTGTTAGGGGCTTCTCCAACAGTCTTTACCTAAAACAGAGGTCACAGTGAGAGCTTGAGGCTTCCTTATAAAGAAGAGCAGTTACTAAAAGGTTCTCAGCCCCCTGTAGCTGGACCAGGCACAGTGCAGTAATCACAAAAGTGAACCTCCAAAGCTTTTTCTAACTGCCTCTGAAAATTTTGTCTATCCACTTTTGAATCCTGGCAACCTGTAACTTACGTCTGGGGAACCTGGTATCTGTCACTCAGCAAAAAGAAATGACCTATCTTACCTTGCCTCCTGCAGAGAAAACTAACAAAGAACACCAATAGCCTTCATACCAAAACACTGGTACTTTCAAAGTCTGCCAGAAACACTCTTTATCCCAGGCAACATCACAACAAAGCAGTTTTACTCCCAGAGAAGAAAAAGTGTCAGCAAACCTTCGAAGAAATGCTTCTTATTGACTAGTCCATCAATGTACTGTGCTTCCAGAACACTTAAGCTACTAGATGTGTTGACCTTCTTCCAAATCAGAAAGGGTTAACATATTTTCAAAAAACGAAATGAAAATATTTTGCCCCGGTATGCAAGACGTACACAAACAAGTGCAAATTTGGACATGAAGTCACAGACAAGTTACAGGTTCAGTTCTTCAGTTCGCAATGTGTAACCATCCTTCTGAAGAGCCAAACAAGTGACTGATATTACCAGCTCTGCAATACAGCAGAAGTGGAGAACAGCAGATCAGATCAGTCTTTGGAGATAACTTAGAATAAGTGCAAGGATCTGAAACAGGAATTTAAATCTGTGTTCTTACGAAAAGTACTTTCAGATCTCTCATAATCACAAATAATTAATACTTTGCTATAGTCTTTTTACATCGGTTTCTAGGATCTGATCAGTGCTTTCACCAGAGGCAAATTGTTATCTGGAAAATCATTCTTCACACAGATTTTAGCAACATATAATTATTTTCTGAACTTTCCAGTTTGGACATAAAGGTTTTGTCTGTACTAGCAAATCAAAGATATGAGGGGCTGTTCTTTAAGTGGCACAGAACAGTTCACATCCATCATATTAAATTCTGTTAGTCTCCAAAACAGTGGTTGCAGCCAAAATGGTACTGGGTCCCTGGTCAGTGAGAACTCATCAAAACATATCCTGAACTCTTTGGAAAAGTCCTGGTCAGCCCTGGCCAAAGCTGCACCCAATTTTTGCTAATGATACAGTTGACAAATCCCAGGGTTTTTCTAGGACTACTTCATTTATCAGCATGGGCATCATCCAGCTGTAGGTGCCTGCAGCTGAGTGGTTGCTGCAGTCTGGCTTTGTTAGAGTCAGTGGTGGTTTTGTTTGCAGCACATACTTAAGGATGAAATGGAGCACCCTACAAGTGTCTGTTTCTGCAGATTAAAAGCAGCCCACAGAGACAAACTGAGTGAGACCAAGCCCACCTCGAGATTACACTGCTGTGAATCAAATCAAATCCTATGGATTGGCACAGTCCTCACATCCGCTAAAATAAAGAACTAAGGAGCAATGCCTGAAACTGCGTGAAATGCTGTGAGAGCGCTTCTCGCTGCAAGCCTGGCAAGAAAGCCAGGTTCTGAGACTCCCTTTCTCTGTTTGCGGAGCGAGGTTTGTGTGTTTAATTACCTCACAGAGATGTTGTGAGGCCCACCTACATAATGTTTGCAAAGTAATGTTTGTAGAGCTCTGTATGGTACATGAAAAGCAGGAAGGCGAGCCAGGCACCAAGGTGGAGACAGAACAGGGTATCGAGCTCCGGATTCCCATGTTTTTGTTCACTCCTCTGGCAGCTTTTGCACGGTGGCTGCAGACATTTCGATAGCTCAGCCTCCCAATTAATTAATTATTTTCTCGTTACAAACTGTATTGAGGGCCTCTGTACAAGACTGCTGTTTACAGTTAGAAGCTGCTGCTGTTTTCTACTGCATTTTACGCCCTGGCATAACTACTGTGTTTGTACACACAGAGTGGCAAGGATTTTCCAGACATTTTTAGCTCCCAAGAAAACCGCTTAGGATATATGTGTGAGAACAGCACTGTTAAGGGAAATAATACCTATCTGAATTGCCACATCTGTACTGGTGCCTACTGTAGTGGTATTTATGCAATGTGCAGAGGAATTCACTGTGGGCTCACGGCAATCGGGGAAAGCCAGAGCATCTAGCATGAATGGTGGCTGTTTAAGCAGGGCACAATATTGCTACTGTTACAGACAGCTGGGAGGAAGTCTTAGAGGGGCATCATGGTCCACTGACCACACACTTCTGTCTGACAGCTTTGAAAGAGGCCAGCAAGAAAAATCTACGCCTATTAAGCAGTGGCAAACTCTGCTCCTCCCTGGGGAACAGCGAGAGCTTGGAGACAAAAATTCAGTTGCTTTAACCATTTCCTCCAGAAAACAAAAATATCCTAGAATTTAAAACTCCATTTTACCTTCTCTCTCAAATGCATTAAAAGAGCTGGAATCACAGAAAGCTGATCTCTGGCATTTGAATCTTGATAATCTAAGCAGACAGACACGTATTCATAATCTCTGTGTATCTCCTGTTTGGGGCATTTGGCTCAGTGAGTCTCAGAGTAAGGTAGCCTGTTGCTGGCATTCGAGCACTTGCAAAATGCTACCAGCACAGGAGCTTAAGGCTGGTCCAATTCCGATTTGAGAGTATGCAGCCCAGAAGGTGTGAGCTCTCCTCTCTCATTTCATTAACACTGATGCTAGGCAGCCTTATCTGTTATTCCTTGTTACGCATGTTATGATACGACTTCAATGCTTTAAAACCAGAAAGCATGGTCAGCTGACTCTCCAGGAGATGGCTGGCTCCTGTTGTTTAAATCCACTCTACCATTTCCATTGGCAGAGACTCAAGAAAGCCGGAGTGGTTTTAGCTGGTGAGAGAGCAGTGCCTCATAGCCAAGTTTCAAGGTGGAAATCAGTGTAAAATTACACTCGGGGTTACAGCAATAGCCAAGAGGGAGAAGCTTTACTGCACTGCCGAGTGTTTCAAAGAAGAAGGATTTATGACTCCTTTGAGAGTCTAGGACAGTGCTGGCTGTTGATGGGAGCTAATATGACACAAAAGAGAGGCTAAATTCGCACTGCGTTTAACAGCTCTGAATCAACAGAATTGCACCAATTTAGTTTAGTTTGACTTTCTATGAACAGTGTTTATAAAAGTTGACGTAAACTAGAAAGCATTTCATTTACCTGGCTCGCTTTCTCCTTATCTGTTCTTAGATTATAGTGTTAACCATCTCACACGTCATGTACATCCTGCTTCTACCCCAAAAAACCCTCACGGCTGCTTGAATACTCCTTTTTTTCCTGGCTATAGATGTCACAGTTTTTAAAGTTAAGATGGTGGACTGTTCGTAAAAACGTTTGTGTAATTACCGAAATCTGCAAAGATTTATGTGTAATTTCAGGAACAGATCTGCGCTTAAATAGATGTTTACTTGTTCATTTCTTTTAATTTGATGAAATTTACATTATTGAAAATAGAAATTTCAGTATTCTTAGTTTGTATCCAACAAAAGAAAGTTCTATCTGTGTGGATAAGAAATAGCGTGTCATGGCAACATCTCACTGTTACTGAAAATAGAATAGCAGAGGAAGGATATTTGCCCACAGCTGCTGTCCTTTGAGGTATATTCTCTATAGGCATATCCCTGTAATAATTGCTCACAAACACACACACACACAAAATCACCGTATACATAGAGAAAGATGCAGTTACTTTGCACGCGATGCCACGCATCAGTCTTTGTCCCTACCTCTCGCTTTCTTTGAATTCTAACAGTTCCAGAAAATAGCGTGGACTGGTGAGAGAAGGGGTAAGTTAACGGATTGTCAATGTGCATATTGACAACATACTGCTAAAAGGATGAGGAAGTTCCTCTTTTGAATTCTTGCTTTATAGGTACAATTTTCACTGTTGGAAGGTTCACAATGAATTGCTATTTAGTGGAAGGAACTTCTTGGCATCTCAGGCTGAATAAAGACCAAAGGACCAAAGGGAGCATGGTGTCTGGAGACTTCAGCAGCGGCATGAAAGCTGATAGAGGTGTGATCAGCACTCCAGGCAGCAGCTTTGCACACCTCAGAGTTGGGGACATCGCACAAGCAAAGTCACTGTTTAAGATGTGGCATTTAACCACTGAAGTATAAGAGCAGACTTCGCACAGAGTTAGCCAAGAAGACACTTGACAGTTTCTACTAATACCTCACAGCTTCCAGTTGGAGGCAAATCCAAGATGTCTCCCTGAATGCTTTTCCTTCTAAAAAAGGGAATGCTGACCTAAGATGCAGCATGTGTTTGGAAATCCAACATGAAGGAAGTGTCAAGCTGAAATCCTCAATGAGATGAAATTTTGATGCTGTTTTAAGGCGCAAAAGGTGATGATACAGGAGAATAGCCTCATTCCTACACAATGTGGCATAGACAGAATCCGCCGTACTGGCCTGAACCTCCCAAACACTCCTAAGAGAGAAGGTAACTGCTGAAAAGGCCACCTTCCCTGAGAAGAGGTAGGAGAATGTCTGGACTAGGAGAAAGACAGCTACAGGAGTGATGCAGGTCGAGATTCACTAATATATCAGGTGGTGTTCTGATTTCTTTACTGCCAGAGAAAATCTTTTGTGGCTGCATCGAAAGCATCAGAGCTTGGTGAGTTGGACAAGACAATAATGAGGTGAAGTATCTCTGGCTAACAGCATTTTGTAGGGTAAATCCATACATAAATCAGCACTTGAAGATCGAGACTGGGGAAAGAGCTAAAAAAAGCAATTTGAAAATGCTGCAGGAAGGAAGTCATTAGAATACAGTTAAGTTTGAATACGGAATCACAATAAATTTAGCTGATAATAGATGGAAAATATTTTATCCAATACTATAAGTAGCTTAATTTGAAGAACTTAGTCACAATTCATAGAAACCATTTTGTAGGGTTCAAGTATAAAAGAAATATTTAAACATTGCTCCGTAATACTTTCACAGTATTATGATGAGATAAAATATTTCAGCTGCAAAGATTTTATGTTCCGTGTTTCTTAATTTAATTTTGCCATTACAAACCTTAGAAAAAGGTCAGGGGAAATGAATATTTTATTTTGAAAATCTCTACACTTACCCCCAAAAACATTCTGATTTTTAATGTCATTCTGTGTTGTAGCACCTAAGTTATCATTTCCTTGCTTAGACACAATTTGCCATTACAGCAGCTAGCCTCTGATTTAAAAGGACAGTTAAATTTACCTTATAAATTCAATATGCAGAAGAGGCAAATCAGGTCCTTCATCTCTATAATAATTTACCTAGGAAACTGAGGGTTTTTTTAAAAAAATTGCTGTTATTTGGTATAATGTTATGCATTCATTCTTGTTCAGAGCTATATTCCTTCTCCTATTGTTCCACAGCTTTGCAGACATTTCCCGGCTCTCCCTGTCAAGTCATTTCCCTTCAGTCTCCTCTGTGTATAGTCTGTTATACTCACTCCTGATACTGTCATCCTCCATCCTTTCCTTAATATGTTTTTCTTGTGTCTCCACTGACTAAATCTCCTATTTGTCTTTTAACAACTCAAATATAAATTAACACAAATTGCTCCACAAACTGATGTCATTTACAGTTTAAAGAAATAGCAGCAGGCCACAGAAATACAAAAGGTGCTAAGGTAGAACAGCTGAAATTCAGATATTTGAATGTGCCACCATCAAAGCCCTGCTCCATAATTTTTTTGACAGCAACTTTTCCCCTCTACTTATAGATGCAGTTCTGGGGATACTTATCATTGCTAAGCAGTTTGCTGGCTGACTCCAAGAGTGTGCTGACAAACGCACATCAACCTCACATGATCTTGGATCTTCCTCAAAGAAGAAATTTCTAGGTCCGAAGATGGAAGGGAAGGAGGAGAGGTTATCTGCTGAGCTAGCTTTGAACAGAGATCACAGTGGTGACAAAGCATGAAACTTGTTGAAAGTAACTTCGTAGAGCTTGTTCACAAACCAGCTGTGATTTTAACAGCTGCTCTTACTGGATTGGATGAAGTCATCTCCAGAAAAGCTCTGATTTTCTGTGGGAACAACTCATTAGAGAATTAGAATGGGTCTTTTAGTTCTCACAGGTGCCTTGAAATGTCTGTGCTTAGGACGTATCAAAATACACCTACATCTCTTGTCCAAAACCAATGTAGCTGCCTAGTGTGTAACAAAAGGGGATGAAAAGATGTGAGTCTCTCCTCTTTTGCTGCAGTTAATGGCCAGCTCAGGATGTCAAAGACAGTTCAAGTACTGAAATGGACTGATTGTGAAGTAAAGAGTCAAGGACTGGTTTGCAATACGAGCAATATTTGGCACTCATGGTAACTATCCTGAAAGGGAAAGACTGGGGTTCAGATTCCCGACTGTTCTGTATTTTGCATAAAATAGCTATTGACCAATAAATACAGGCAGTTCAGAGAGCAAAAACCACAGATCCTTCAGCCTTTGCTTTCCTATCACCATTGTCCAAACCATAAAGAAAGAGAACCGTGCTGGCTCTCTCTCCTGGCCCTGGTCGACTCAGTCCTGAACGGTACCAAAGAAGAACAACTTCAAGAGGTCATATGGAGCACATCTGCACTCCAAACACCATGCGGTCTGGTGGGAAGGTAGAAGATGTCCGTCTGTCCCACACCAAATCCCTGCTCTAAGCAGTAGGCCCCTAGCACTACAGGACGTACCATTGGTTACAGCATAGCAGCGGTGCCATTGTAACAGCTTTCACTGCTTATACACAAACGTGGTTGTTCAGCTTCTCAGCAGAGGCAGGACCAACTATTAGTAGAAGGGGTTGCACTATGCCCCCTGGACAGAGGTGCGCGAGCCTACGAAAAGAGTGATCAAGAGACACTTTTATTGTTACTTATCCCATTTGCTGTCTGGAAGGGCTTTTGTCTCCGTTTGCATAATTGGCTCAGTGTTTGTAAGCATAAAAAAAACATTTGAAGAGAATCAGCCCTTTTTACTAGCATACGTTTCGGATATTTTTCTGCTACAAGTCCATGCTCTGGGAAGATTCAGATGCAAAATCATTATACAGGATCAAGAGAAGGCAGAAGTAGTTATTAGAGCTATGGGCAGCATAGGCACTTTAACAGCTACTTAGCAACTTTTAAGGAGCCACATTTTGGGAAATAGTTTAAGGAAGAATTTGTTGGGGCAGATAGATACATAATTTAGAGAGAAATAAACAAGAGGCCAGTAGAATGTAAAAGCCCTCACTGTTTATTAATCATGGGAAAGAACAGTTGCACAATACATGGGCACTCAGTTCTTATAAGCAACACAATCCATATGAAATAAATTTTGTAAAAAGCAGCAGTAGAGTAATGGTGAATGTTGATACTCTGAAGTATTCAGCAGCTGATCCTGTTGGTCAGATCAACCCTGTTTTCCCTGGAAAGGTGCTGTAAGGGATTTTCTTCAATAAAACTACAATTTTACTGCTAAAACATTATTTTACTTGCATTTCCCCTACTGCATATGTGTTTCTGGGTAAAGCATATGAAAATATGTTTGCATGGAGATGCTCCACAAAATAAAGCTGTACTCTACTTTTGTTTGCCGCTAACAACATCTTGGAAGTTGGGACATGTGCCAATAACCATGAGGCAGTTATGTTGTTGGGATAAACCACAAAGACTTTGCAAGTTTCTGCTATGTAATTTTTCTGCAATTGTAGTTAACAATTTCATTCCCATATTAGAGTTTACTCATTCTTACCACAACAGTTGACTGATTTATTGATCAAAAGAAGTGAACACAAATAACTAAGTGTTAAGTGAAGGTGGTGGACTTTGAAGCAAGCTGCGGGGAAGAAACAAGCTGTATTTGGTCAGATTTTACAAAGAACAAGACCTAGCCAGGACTGGTGCTTCCAGCTCAACACTTGTTCTTTTCCCTATGAAAATCATTGGAGCTTTATAAATTATTTCTCAGTTGAATGCAAACTTACGCTGTGCTCATTTCATACACTGTTCAGCATCTAAGCCTAACAATTGAAAAGTAGTTACATGGGCCATTTATGATAATTTTTTTAAGAAAAACTCTTGTTCTGTGGCTACTGGCACCACAGATTTGTTTATTAGAACGTAAAGTTCAACAGCAATCCTACATCTCACCTTATTCTTGCTGATGGAAGTTTCTTGCCATGGCTTTCTGGGATGGTTTCAAACAACTTCCATGATTTTCTTAGCAAAAGGCTAAGAAAAGTGAAAGACATGCTCATGTCAAGAACACATTGCATTCTCAAACAGGTGAATTTTATCTACTTATTAAATCAGTAGATAAAGGTATTTTTTTTCCCCGCAGAAATCTCGTTTACTCAGGTGTGATGTGTCCATAAAGAAATCAGCCAGGTAGAAGCAAGTGAACATATTGCAGAGGACAAGGAAGAAGCAACCTCATTTTCTTCATTATAAACTGATTATAGAGTTGGGGAAGAAAGATAGAAACGGATGCTTAGAATCAGACTCGACTTATTTAGGTTGTACATAGTAAGAACAAATGCAGGTCAAGAGCTGAGAGGCAATCTTGGATGATCAGGAGCACGTAGGCCTTATAATACATTCCCTTTTAAGCACAGACTTGGAACTCATCCCTAAAATGTAAGCAAAATAGCTGTAAAAACTTTTGGCAAAATATTTCATACAACTTTTTTGGCTATTTTGCATAGGTGACAAAAGTTCCCTAGTGTTACCTTTATCCCAACTCATTACAGGTCCCAGCTCTGCCAGCAGCCCATTCAGATTCCAATTTGGGTTGGAAATTTTGTTTCTTCTATAAAAAGTCAGATAAAAGTATATAATAAATCTTTGCTAAAATAATGTCAAAAAGTATGTAATGCCATTAAAGACTCTGTAATACATATCCATGATGGAGTGGCATTAAGGAAACCTTAAACATTATGTTTTTAAAGAAATGTCGCTGCTTTCAAGCTTGTCAAGGTTATTGCCACCAAGTTTGAATCTTTGCCTTTATGACTTAAACATTTTTAAACCTCATTAAAAAAACCATCTAATGACATATGGAAGGTAAAAATATGGTAACAGGAATAATATAAAAAAGATATATATGGAGGTATAGATGTGTGTGTTGCTCATGGACTCAGCTGATGGCAATATTAATTGGAGCTGCGGTGCTGCAACTCCTTAGATATAATCAGAACATGTAAGAGTAAATAAAGGCAGAACAGTATACACTTCTAAATTTAAGAGCAGGAAGCTCTGCTAATTATTGATTCTGTCCTCATGTGTACACATTTGGGATAAAACATTACTCCCAGAAATATTCTCAGTCTTAATCAATTATTGATATACCCCAAGACTGATATACCACAAATCTTAGATGAAAGTTACTCTATAGATTCAGAAAGTCTTGTTTGCTTCATCATCAGGGGCTTCTAATCACTGAGGGTTTAGTGCAACAGCATGCAGAAGAAATGCACACCATCTTGGATCAACAAAAAAAGACAGGACACGATATGATTGACTAGCCTCTAGATATAAATCTGCTAGTTGTAAGTCTTAAGGCTTGGTTTTGTGTGTATGTTTGAGCTGCTATATACTATTGCTGCAGCCTGGACTATTTTTCAGAGGGCTCTTTATGACAGGGAATCCAATCTCTATCCACATAGTATGATGTGGTCAATCATTGTTCTTCTGCATATGAGTTTATGCCTGATACTATATATCTGCCTTTTACTTATAAATGAAACAAAAAGCAGATGAAGACAGTGGGTCTTGATCCAGACCCTTTTTTATCTGGACTGAAGCTCAAATGGACTTCAAGAATCAAAATCAAAATGAAACCTCAGAAAAAAAACCAAAAAATGGGGCAAAGTGGATAACTTTCATTGAAATCATACCTGGATTTCTGAAAACATTTCAGTTTTCATTTTAGTTTACTATTGATCTTCTTGTATTTGAATTCATTAGAAAGAATTTTTCCTTGAGAGCTAGTCTCTGTCCAAAGAAGGCATGATTACAAACCATTCACCCCTACCCTCCAAAGTGCACCTCAGCGAGGTGTTTGTTATCATCTGCTAAAATAAACCCATCTCCACAGCTGTGATGGTGTCATCAGCACTCTCCAAACTAGGTTTTACATTGCAGTGTGAGCCCATGACACCACTCCAGAATCCTTCGAAGTATGTCTAGGCTGTATATTTCTCTGCCTTGTTTATAACTTTTGAGAGAACAAATTGCTCTATGGGTGTAACAGCTTCAGATCATGACTGCAGTGATTATTAGTCAAAGTTATAAGATGAACAACTAATTTACTTTATCGCAGTGAAGGTAAAGCACTTGTCATGTCTTTAAACAAGCTGCACAAGATAAAATAACATGCACTGTACATCTGATACTTGTGTTCTATCTCTAGCAGAGCCTCCAGATTCCTTCTTGCAAGACCTCACCCGTCTAGGAGAACCAGAGATTTCCTAATCTGGCTGGCCAAGTTTCCAGAGCAATGCTTTGTAAAAGAAATCATCAGGATGTTGCACAGCATATGGCTGGGGACTTGATTACCACAGCATACCTTATCTGCCACATCTTCTCTTTAAATAGCAGTCCTAATCTTGACTTGTGGTCCTACGATTATACCTTCCCCATTGTCCCTCGTAAAACTCTCTTTGCTTGGTGTAGATGGAGGTATTGAAAACTGGGAATCAAATATAAAGAAATTCCTCTTCATTCAATTAAAAAGAATGGTGATACATGAGAACCTAATTTTTACAAGAACATCCCCCTTGAATATTCACTGTATGAACATACCAAGATTTTATCCACCTGGCATTCACCATCTAATCCATTCCTCAACATTGTGCCTTAACAGAAACAACTTGCATCATTTACTTACATTTTAAATATGGATAGCTGTATACAGTACAGTTTGAAATTTTTCTAAACTTAGATAATCTCGGAAGTTTATAGAGTCTAACAGTACAATAAACAGGACAATCTTGTTAGGTCTACCAGTATCTACCAATAACAGACAACCCCATTACGTGTCACAGCTTCATTTCTGGTGAAAGAATAAATTATTCTTCTTCTCCTTGTTAGGAAGATCTTTGATATCTAAAATACGACAGTAGAAAGGTGATCTAGGGGAGTAAGATTTGTCCCCACGATCTTTTCAGAAGGATTTTGCTAGGAATTTTTTTCCTATTACGTTAAAAAAAAAAGTAGTTTCCAGTCTTGCCTTACAAGAACTACTCCCACAGATGGCTGACCTTCGTTTTCTAATTCTAGTGTTTTCTTGTTGTCAGAGGAACGATTTTGGTTTTTTGTAAATTGGCCAGTGTTGATTTTTCAGCTCTAGAAAGTTTCTGTAGTAAATATTTGCAGGCAAAATTCTGCCAGAAAAATTATTCAACATTTCAACATATCCACTTCCCATCTAAACGTAGTACAGCTTGGACATACCCCATTTAGTTTCAAGCAGAAGTAATCATAGCATATGATTTCAAATCTGATTCGTCATGTTTTCTTGGCTACAAACCTTGACATAGACTTTTTTCTCCTTCTAATAGCAGAAACAGGCCACAGTAGTATGCCAGAGAGCTGGTGTGTCCATGTTAAAGAAAGAACATGGGGGTGGCTTGGTCAGCGTACAGTACTTATAGTTTATACATCTGTCTCTGCAGATAAATACAGTATTAATGCAGAATCTTAATAACTTGTACTTAGATTAAATCAAAACTTGTAAAGCTTCATGCAAAGAGAGCACTATCTGTGCAGAAGACAACCCCTAAGTATAAAAATTTGGTAAAAAGTTACTAAATATTTCTTTTAGACATCTTAATATCAAATGTCAGATAGAGTGGGAGTTCTCAAGCAGCATAACTGGTACAATAAAAAAGTGAACTGCATGATTAATTTTGAAACATATGAATTGAGAAATAGTAAAAACCTGTTCATTTTCCATTTGTTAGATTGTTTGCTGCCAGACACGCTCCAGTGCCTTTTCCAGAGCCTTTTTAAATGTCTGATGCACTAGACTTCCCTTCTTTGTGGTGAATGTTCTGACAACGAATTGGTGGTAACAAAGATATCTGTATTCTAGGGATTTCCGACACTAACATTTTTCAGCCAAGCCCATTTGTCTCCATCACAGACATGCTGGGTGGAGGTTTGTTTCTATACAAAACACTTGTTAGAGGTGGCATATCAAAAAATACATGTCTGCCCACTATGACAATGACAGTAAAATCTTGTCTGGTTGCCATAAAGTCATGCTGCTGAGCACAGCTATTTATCCAAAGCGTAAAATGGTGCTTGTTTGATTCATCTAACAATGTTTACTTTCTGTGATGGTACCACGGTAAGGGAAACACTGCGTAGCACCGAATCTCTGCCGAATACCTGAAGTCTGGGGAAACCAGCTCCATGTGGAAAGCCACTATTTACAGAAGCTGGGAAAAGTAAAGGGAAGCAGGAGCAACCGCTCTGCAGTCAAAAGACCCCCCAGTCAAACAGAATGCTGAGAAAGGGAGTCGTGGGTGCTGCTACCAGATATTCAAGGACAGGTCAGGAAAGCATGGCCAGACTGTAACAACTCAAGCGATTCTCGAGTGTTCATGTAACTTCTTGCTGTTAAAGAATTTGTGTGAAAATAATTCCTCTGCGTGTATCTATAGATGTAGAACTTTAATTAAAACCACTGGAATTTACAAACTCCAAGTCAGGGGCGTAAAAGTCAATGCAAAATATATTCTACAAAAACAACGGGGGGAAAAAAATGAAAAAAGGGAACAATTGGAGCTCTTGTGCAAAACAGCAGTATTCTTTGGTGTCACTATTCCTTTGTTTATCAGAAAAATAGCAAAATGACCCCACTTAACTTCACTCCAGAAAAGGGTGGAAACACAATGCAGCTGACAGCCCTCCAGTCAGGCCTATAAACAGAGAAATCTAATTTTTATGATCACATTTGCATACCATATTCAGATATGTATTTGCCCGTGTCTATATTACACACACCCCATCTTTTTTTTTTTTTTCAGATACAAAACATCCTATCTGAGCTTCGAATGTGACAATATATGGCAAATCTATAAAGTAACACAAAAACTGCACAGAATTTTAAAGGTGATATAATTAAGATAAAAACAATCAATGGTGCTCTTGAGTTCAATATGTAAATAACAGTGATCACTGTATCCTCCAGGATATTTTGATATTATGGAAATTTTATCAAAAAGTGCCACACTAAGCTTTGATAGTTAAAGAAGTGTAATGAAGCAGTACTGGTTTCCGTTTTGGATCTTTGACTTTCTGTTTCCAGCAGCACAAAGTGTTACACTTGGTTTCATCACTGTACAAATCTGCTGAATGGTTAAAATTTAAATTATTTTTAAAAATGTAGTATTTCAAAGTTAATTTTGAAACAGAAAACCTCACATCCAGAGCTTGTGGAACTACTAAGATTTTTCCATCTATTCTGCGAACAGATCATAAATGAAGACAATTTACATATGCGAAAATTATTCCTTCCCCCCAAACAAAAGTTATGAAATAATTTCTTTCTTGAAGAAAATAATTTTATATCAAAATGTGCTTTCTCTTTTTTGTACTGTCACATTTCTCTTTTGTTACTTGTTACTTATGGAAAAAGACTAAAATCTTTTCTCAATAAAAAAAAAAAGACTTGCTATGAATTTAAAACAAATTTAAACAAGCAGAAAACCTACTTTTTCCATCTTCTTCCAAACAAAACTGTACACTTCAGACCATTATTTCAATAAGTTTTCTTGGTATATGTCACTTCACTTTTTTCTCATGTCTTTTACGGATAAGAAAGTGGCAAAGGGGACAAATTAGGGAAAAGAAATAAAAGTCCTGAAAAATGGAAACCATCTTTACAAGCAATGTTTTTATGCAAAATAGAAGATTTCTTTTTCCTAGAACGCATCTTGAATGAAAAACATCATTGGCCAAAACTGTGATTTTGAAAGAATTATCAGAAAACATCAGCCACTCTTCATAACATTTCTTAATACAGCTGTCTCCTTTTCTTATTTGAAAATAATAGCTATACATAATTTTACACAAATATTTTATGTAGCTGGTCTCTTCTTTGTAAATCTGGTGACCAAAGAGTTAATGAACTTTTGGAAGGCATGGCGTTAGGCTATGTGGGAGGGCACTGACCTGCTCAGGCTCAGAACCCCTCCAAGCAGCTGCGGCTCTACGGAGTTCCAAGGAATTGCAACCCCTTACGCCAGATCTAAATATATCTGCATCTGAAGAGTTCCTGTTAAGTAAAATAATCAGGCTTCAAACAAAGGTGAAGGCCATGATTTTTCTATCTTCTGGACAGTTCAATTACTGCAGTCCTCTGAGCTTTCTTTGAGAAAAGCCAAAATTAGTTTGTATCCCGCCTGTTCAGTTTTTCTGATGAAGAAAATAACCCCCAAACAGTCAAAGACCCTTTCTAGTAATCAAAATAAATCAGTGAGCAGTTGTGCTGTGTGAAGACGATATATTTCTATTGAAATTTCCTTCACAACTTTTTTTGTGCTACAGAAAGTTAAGTATTTAGCTATAGAAATAAACATGAACATTTAGAACACCTTGTGACTATCTAGAGAGTGTCATTACATGCAGTCATCACATGCAAAGTGGAAGCTAATCACTTGGTCTGCTTCTGGGCTGAGTGGTGGCTACACTAGGCATGGGCCAAGGCCAGGATTCTTTGCCTTGTTCTACTTCTGTCCTCCTGCTTCATGTAGACCACACAAAAAATAACAAAAGGAGGTGAGTTTTTTTAAAGAGTTTGCCTTTTGGTAAAAAAACTACTATGGCAAGTTCTTGAAATAATGTCTGTATGTAAAGTGTCAGCCCAAGTGGGTATGAGAATAATCATAAGGTATTGACGTATTCTTCTGGGCTGCCTCTATAAAAAAACCCCTAAAGCCAGGAAAGGCTTTAGGAAAGGAAAGTAAGAGTTGCTCCCGACATGTTCCCTCAGACACTGGGTTTAGCTAAGGACAGATGTGATGGTACCAGGGCTGCTCTGCACGAGGTTTTAGGACAAAGCTAACAGGACAGCAGTGTTTGTGGGTCCCTGAAGTTTCCACCTGCTCTGCATGGCAGTTTACCCCTGCCTGTCTCTGTTTCTGAAGGTGTAGCAGTATCCGAACCAGAATCTGTTCACATTTAACAAAAATAAGACCAAACACGATCGGGTTAGAGATCCTTCTGCTTTGTAACCTGTTTTAACAAGGACTAGCAGCGGATACTTAGGGAAAGGCCCAGTTTACCCCTGCCTGTCTCTGTTTCTGAAGGTGTAGCAGTATCCGAACCAGAATCTGTTCACATTTAACAAAAATAAGACCAAACACGATCGGGTTAGAGATCCTTCTGCTTTGTAACCTGTTTTAACAAGGACTAGCAGCGGATACTTAGGTAAAGGCCATAAGAAACAGCGAACAGGGAGAGTAAACCTGTTCCGTTTCTGGAATTCGGTGGTACTGGGATTTCCTGAGCAGGCTGCAGCTGGGCCATCTTGTTTAGCAGCATTTCATAGATCTAATCAGCATGAATTTGCCTTTTCTCTTTTTGGACTAATTTGGCCTCAACATCCTGTGGAAATAAGTTCCATCATTTAATTACGCATTGTGTGAAAAAGTACTTCCCTTTCACTTAACTCTGCTCCCTGATGTCCTCATTTTGTGTTCACTAATTCCTATGTTATGAAAAATAGTGACTTTCCTTACCTTTTGAAACACCTAGATCTCATGTGAGCCCTTCCCTTTCTCTCTTATCACTCCTCCGCCCCTCCATCGCTTTTTCTGAACCAGAATTCTAATCCATTTATGCAGTCGTGGTCAACAAACCCTAGCATAACCAGGGAAGCTTGGCTGTACTGGCTGCCTGACCTTGTTGCGGCAGTAAGGAATGTGCTAGGGTGGATATAGTACTTAACGAGCTTTTCTCTGAGATGCTAGAATGCTAATGTCCATCACCATTTCTCCCCAAAAGGAGGGCTCATATGGAAGGGGTTTCACATTTCTGTACTGGAGTGAAGTTTGGTTCTTGGAAACTACTTCACCTTTATTTTTGTTCTACAAGTTGGGCGGAAACTGAGCATCATCCTTCCCCCTCTTTCTTTAACTTGTTCCCAAATTCTAATAAAGGGAAGACCACCTATGCAATAACGGAGGCCAAATTCCATCCTCAGTTATACTTAAATATATTTCAATGTCCACAAAGTCACAAACTCCTAGTCAGTGCCTAATTTGGTACCTGGGGATATGGAAGTTTCCTCCCTTTTTATTCTTCTGGGGAAAGAAGTCTTCCTCATCTGTCCCTGTTTTAGCTTTTACTGAGTGGACTTACCATGGCTGATCATTTATATATGCTTGATACGATTTTCTGTAAGCAATATTTGTCTCTGGATTTACATGACATTTCTGGCATCAGCTATACAAGTGCACCATAAACCCGGTTTATTTACAGAAATTCCCCCCCCCCCCGCCCCCGCCCC